>NW_020694126.1:97561-98929 GCF_002925995.2 Terrapene triunguis
CCCAGCCCCCCCTGCTCTAACCACCAGTCCCCCTCCCCTCCCAGCGCTGCAGAGAGAACCCAGGTGTCCTGGCTCCCAGCCCCCCTCTGCTCTAACCCACCAGCCCCCACTCCCCTCCCAGAGCCTGGGAGAGAACCCAGGAGTCCTGGCTCCCGAGGAAGGCTGGCAGGGCTCCAGCTCCCCAGCTCCGTGGGCGGTGCCCGGGTCCCCAGCCAGGCCTTTGCCCCGCACACGCCGCGCTGCCCTGTGCCCGGTTCCACGGCCGCTCTCTGGCTGCTGGGCTGAGTCACGGGAAAGTCCCTCGGTGCCCGGCTGGAGCTGGCACCGCGCCCGGCTCGCTGCGCGAGGCCCCACCCCCCCCTGCGGGCCGCCCCCCCCCCCCGCCGGGATCTCGGCCGGTTTCCGAGAAATCACCCGGGCGCGGGGGGCCGGTTGGAGCCGGTCATGAGGGCGGAAGGAGCGTGACCCCGTGACCCCCGCTGGGGGGGACCAAATAGCCAGGGGCGGCTCTAGCTATTCCGACACCCCAAGCACGGCAGGCAGGCAGCCTTTGGCAGCAAGCCTGCGGGAGGTCCTCCGGTCCCACGGCTTCGGCGTACCCGCCGCTGAATTGCACAGCGACCGGCGGACCTCCCGCAGGCGTGCCGCCGAAGGCTGCCTGACTGCCGCCCTCGGAGGGACCGGCAGAGCGCACCCCGTGGCTTGCCACCCCAGGCATGTGATTCGAGCACTGGTGCCTGGAGCCGCCCCTGCAAATAGCCCAAGTTTATAGGGACAGGCCGGCGATTCGGGGCTTTGTCTGACCCTATCGCCCTGCCCCCAGCCCGAGTTTTCACACCTGCTGTCTGGTCACCTGCCTCCTGCCTGCCAGCGACCCACACGACCCACTGCGGGGTGATCCTATCGGAGCACCTGGGCCGGAGAGACAGAGCGCCCCACACTGCCCAGCAGGGGCCATGCAGCACAGACCCCACCTCACCCCTAGTGTGCTACCTGCCCGCAGGGAACCCCGGCCCCTCGCCCCACCCACACACCCGGCCTGTTCCCTGGGCTATGCACCCTATTTATCTCTGCTGTAAACGTAGCTGGCTGGTGTGGGGCACTGGTGGCGGGGGGGAGACCGGGCTAGAGGGGCCTGGTTATTGGGGCTGAAGGGGTGAGGGATACTGGGGGAGATGGGCCCATGGGTGTGACCTGGGGCAGCAGGGAAGGGGAGGCTGAACGAGACGGACCCATTTTCCAGTGGGTGTCTGGGGGGTGGAGGTGGGGGGTGTATCAGACTGGATGGGCCCCTGGGTTTGACCCAGGGCAGGTGGGGGATACCGGGGCAGATGGGCCCCTGGGTCTGACCCAGGGCAGCAGGGCAGG
>NW_020694126.1:98939-104267 GCF_002925995.2 Terrapene triunguis
GGGGGGGGTCTTTCCCCTGCCACAGCCAGAGCCCCCCCTGCACTGGGAACCCCCCCCCCCATTGGTGGGTCCATGTGGGGCTCTGTGAGGCTGGTGGGCACAGGGCCGAGGGGGACCCCAGGCTGTGGACAGCTCCCAGTAGAGGGGGATGGGGGTGTTTAGAGAATCTCTAGCAGCTCCCTGTGGCTTTAATCTTGACCCAGCCCTGGGCCCCGGCTCCGTGTGTTTCAGGATTTCACACTCTCCAAGTGATGTACGGCTGTGAGCTCCGGGGTGACGGCTCCACCGGGGGGTATTTTCAGTATGCATACGATGGGCGAGACTTCATCAGCCTGGATAAGGACCAGGAGACCTGGGTGGCGGCAGATGACGGGGCTCGGATCACCAAACAGAAATGGGATAAAGAGAGGAGCATCGCTCAGAGACAGAAAACCTACCTGGAGGGGACCTGCATCGAGTGGCTGGGGAAGTACCTGGAGTACGGGAAGGAGACGCTGCAGAGGAGAGGTGAGGGGGGCACGTCAGACCCCGGGGGTCACTGAATGGGGTGTATCCCCACTGCAGAGATCGCTCCCTCATGTCCATCATGGTCAGCGTTGTCCCTGGCAGCAGGGCTGTCCCTAGCTATTCTGGGGCCCTACGCAGCCCCCCCGGGGCGGGGCGGGACGGAGCAGGGGGAGCTTTGGGGGCGGGGTGGCGTGGGGGTAGAGCTGCGGCAGAGCAGGGGTGGGAAGAGGCGGGGCAGAGGCTGGAGCAGCACGCAGCTGCACAGGGCACCAGAACCTACACAGCTGCATACTTTGCGTGTGGGTGGGGACGGCCCCGCCTGGCAGGATGTTTCTGTTCCCCCATCGGGCGAGGCCCCAGCGTTGCTGCAGGATCCCGCCCTGCTCAGATTCCCCCCAGCCGAGCAGAGCCCCTCGGGGTGCCCGTGCTGTGGTCACGTGTATCAGAACCAGACGTGAGAGCGCGGCTGCACCAGGTCCCGTCCCTCTGGCCAGAGACGGGGCAGTGCTGTCCCCTGCGGTGCATGGCCAGGGCGCTGCCGGCTCCGGCTGGAAGGGAGAGCAGTCTGTGGTCACTGGGCTGATAAGGGCGGGGGGGGAACTCACCTGTTGGGTCTCCCAGTGCAGGGGGCTGAGCCGGTGCCTCCCGCGGGGGTTCCAGCCCCCTCGGCTGCTGCCGTCCCGGGGGATCCAGCTCAGGGAGTTCCCTCTAACTCCGTGTCTCCTTCCCCCCAGAGCCACCGCGGGTGCAGGTGAGCGACCGGCCGAGCCGGGACGGGCTCACCACCCTCTCCTGCCGGGTCCACGGCTTCTACCCGCGGAGCGTGGCCGTCGTGTGGCTGAAGAAGGGGGTGGCCGTGCCGCAGGAGACAATCCAATGGGGGGTGGTTCCCAGCGGGGACGGGACCTACCAGACCCGGGCCACCATCGAGATCGACCCCAGCAGTGAGACCGATTATACCTGCTGCGTGGAGCACCCCAGCCTGGCGGAGGATCTGAGAGTGCCCTGGGGTAAGGGGGGACTGGCCTGGGATGGGCAGAAGAAGTTTTTGGGAGGGTTATGAAATGGTTTTTTTCTTAATTACTATTATTATTAAGACTTTATTAATATGACTTTATTTTGTATCAAATGAACAAACAGAACTTCATGAGTAAAGTTTTATGAATGAAACAGCGTTCATTCATAAAACCAGCTATTGCAATAACCGGCTAAATGGCAATAAAGCCGCTCGTTAAGTCCCTGCAGTTCCTGCTTATTGGGAAAGTCCACAGATGTTCGGTTCAATTACTGTCCGCTTGCAGTTTCAGTTCAATTGCTGCTTGGATCGCTGGTCCTTGCTGTTCGGGTCACTGTCTTAACATTGTAACCCCCGTTCACTGTTTGCCTCCCAACATTGTAAATTGTTCATGACACTTCTTTTGATCAGGCTCCATATTGTAACTCAAACTCCATTTTTAAATGCTCACTCCACTTTGCAAACCCTGCTGTAACCTTATTAACTTAGTTCAGGTGTGTGAATGAGGGATGCATGGATAATGGAATCAACTTCCAGCCCCAGCCTGGCCTGATTAAATAGAGTTCAAACACCAAGGGCTGAAGATGCAGACAAGAGCCCTGACAAAGTAAGAAGAATCCACCCTAAAAAGAAAAGGTCCAATAGAAGGAAGATCGAAGCCCGGTCCGAGGCTGAAAGTCACGTCTGCAATGGACGGGTGATCAGTCACCAAACCCAGAGGCAGCGAGACAAAGCAAGACCCAGAGACTCTTGTTCAGACTAAAGCCTACAAAAAGGATGGGTGAGATGGGAGACTTTGGAGGGTAACGTTCTGCTGCCAACATGGAAGGGCATCGGTGCGCCCGACAGAGACCCAGCTCGTCCTTGTGCCCGGCTTTCCTGGCCAGTTACCGCCACGAGCTACGAACCCAAGCTGCGAAATCAAGCCAAGGACTCAAGCTACGTTCAGGACTGGTAACTACACAGCAGCTGCAGAACATTTTATAACAGGAGTACTTGTGGCACCTTAGAGACTAACAAATTTATTAGAGCATAAGCTTTCGTGGGCTACAACCCACTTCTTCGGATGCATATCATTTTATGTGTGTGTGTGTGTGTGTGTGTACGTAGGAATTAGCTATTAGCTGTTGATTATAAATCAAATTGTGTTCTCATAATAAACGTGGCATCTTGCCTTGTCCCCTAAAAATTAATGGAGATATCCCATCGCCTAGAACTGGAAGGGACCTTGAAAGGTCATTGAGTCCAGCCCCCTGCCTTCACTAGCAGGACCAAGTACTGATTTTGCCCCAGATCCCTAAGTGGCCCCCTCAAGAATTGAACTCACAACCCTGGGTTTAGCAGGCCAATGCTCAAACCACTGAGCTATCCCTCCCCCCAAAAAGATCCTGTGTAGTTTTATCAGCATAACAACCCACCCCGCCCGCTCCTGTCCCCATGCGGCCTGGCTCTCCTCTCACCCAGCCAAGCTTCTCCTTGGCCCAGCCCCCCTCTCCCCAGTGCCGCCCCTGCCGATTCACCCTGGGGGCACAAGGGGGGAATCAGCCCCCAAACCCTCGTCCCAGTCAGAGGTGGGCTCTGGCTCTGCTCCCTGCTGGCGTCCCCCCCCCCCGGCTCGTTTCCCCCCCCCCCCCCGCTTCATCAGGCTGGGTGCGCACGGCGCGTCGTCCCCCCCCCACTGCCTGGTGAATTCAGACCAGACACAGCCCCACTGGTACCGGTCACGCGTGGGGGCGGAGCGGCTTTCACCACCGGGGAGTCCAGCCAGCTGCAGGGCCTCTCGCTGGACCGGTCCCAGGGGCACTTGGGCACATTACCGTGGGACACCCCATACAGCGACGGTAAATCCCGATGCTGGTTTGGAGCAGCCCCCGGGCGCTGGGGAACCCCCACCGCTCCCCGGCCCGCAGAGAGGGGGGTTCCCGGCTGCAGCTGGTGCCGGTCACTGGTTGGGGTGTAAGGAGAACCAAGCCCTCGGCGAGCTCCCAGCGAGCGGAGCGACGTCGAGAACCTGCTGTCCCAACCGCGGCTGTCACTGTCGGTCTCTCCCGGCACGTTAACTCCGGGTGCTGAGCGGTCCGGGCCCCGGGCCCCGGCTCTGCTGCTCTGAGCCCGTCCCCTGATGCCGAGCGCTGCCGCCCGTGGGCTCCTCCCTTCCCCCAGATGACATGGGGCCGGGAAAAGCTCTGACCTCCCCCCTGCGTGTCTGGCCCCTGTCCCGGGACCAGCCCCAGCCACGGTGCATCGACTGACGGGAAAACCCTCTTCGTCTTCACAGACCCCCTGAGACACCGCTGCCCCTTCGCTGTCTCCTGCCAGCGGGGCAGGGCACTGGCTGTGCCAGGTCAGAGCCAGGGGCCCATCTACCCCGGTATCCCCCCACCTGCGCTGCTGCCCTGGGTCAGACCCAGGGGCCCGTCTGCCCCGGTGCCCCCCACCTGCCCTGCTGCCCTGGATCAGACCCAGGGGCCCATCTGCCCCGGTGTCCCCCACCTGCCCTGGGTCAAACCCAGGGGCCCATCCAGTCTGATACACCCCCCACCTCCACCCCCCAGACACACACTGGAAAATGGGTCCGTCTCGTTCAGCCTCCCATTCCCTGCTGCCCCAGGTCACACCCATGGGCCCATCTCCCCCAGTATCCCTCACCCCTTCAGCCCCAATAACCAGGCCCCTCTAGCCCGGTCTCCCCCCCGCCACCAGTGCCCCACACCAGCCAGCTACGTTTACAGCAGGGATAAATAGGGTGCATAGCCCAGGGAACAGGCCGGGTGTGTGGGTGGGGCGAGGGGCCAGGGGTCCCTGCGGGCAGGTAACACACTAGGGGTGAGGTGGGGTCTGTGCTGCATGGCCCCTGCTGGGCAGTGGGGGGCGCTCTGTCTCTCCGGCCCAGGTGCTCCGATAGGATCACCCCGCAGTGGGTCGTGTGGGTCGCTGGCAAGCAGGAGGCAGGTGACCAGACAGCAGGTGTGAAAACTCGGGCTGGGGGCAGGGGTGATAGGGTCAGACAAAGCCCCGAATCGCCGGCCTGTCCCTATAAACTTGGGCTATTTGCAGGGGCGGCTCCAGGCACCAGCGCTCGAAGCACGTGCCTGGGGCAGCAAGCCGCGGGGTGCGCTCTGCCGGTCCCTGCGAGGGCGGCAGTCAGGTAGCCTTCGGCAGCGTGCCTGTGGGAGGTCCGCCGGTCGCTGTGCAATTCAGCGTTGGGTACGCCGAAGCCGTGGGACCGGAGGACCTCCTGTAGGCGTGCTGCCAAAGGCTGCCTGCCTGCCGTGCTTGGGGTGTCGGAATAGCTAGAGCTGCCCCTGGCTATTTGGTCCCCCCCAGCGGGGGTCACGGGGTCACGCTCCTTCCGCCCTCATGACCGGCTCCAACCGTCCCCCCGCGCCCGGGTGATTTCTCGGAAACCGGCCGAGATCCCGGCGGGGGGGGGTTGCGGCCAGCAGGGGGTGGTGGAGCCTCGCGCAGCGAGCCGGGCGCGGTGCCAGCTCCAGCCGGGCACCGAGGGACTTTCCCGTGACTCAGCCCAGCAGCCAGAGAGCGGCCGTGGAACCGGGCACAGGGCAGCGCGGCGTGTGCGGGGCAAAGGCCTGGCTGGGGACCCGGGCACCGCCCACGGAGCTGGGGAGCTGGAGCCCTGCCAGCCTTCCTCGGGAGCCAGGACTCCTGGGTTCTCTCCCAGGCTCTGGGAGGGGAGTGGGGGCTGGTGGGTTAGAGCAGAGGGGGGCTGGGAGCCAGGACACCTGGGTTCTCTCTGCAGCGCTGGGAGGGGAGGGGGACTGGTGGTTAGAGCAGGGGGGGCTGGG
>NW_020694126.1:104367-131235 GCF_002925995.2 Terrapene triunguis
GGGAGAGGAGTGGGGGCTGGTGGTTAGAGCAACGGGTTCTGGGAGCCAGGACGCCTGGGTTCTATCCTGGCTCTGGGAGGGGAGTGGGGGCTGGTGGTTAGAGCAGCGGGGTCTGGGAGCCAGGACGCCTGGGTTCTATCCTAGCTCTGGGAGGGGAGTGGGGGCTGGTGGTTAAAGCAGGGGGGCTGGGAGCCAGGACGCCTGGGTTCTATCCTGGCTCTGGGAGGGCAGGGGGGTCTGGTGGGTTAGAGCAGGGGGAAGGGCTGGGAACCCTGGACCCCTGGGTTCTCTCCCCCCGCTCTGTATCTCCTTGATCCCCCCCTCCATCCAGGCTGGGAATCCGTGTGGTCCCTGCCCCATTGCTCCCAGAGTTGCCATCTGTTTTTTGTTGTACTGAGGGGCACAGCTGACCTGTGGGGTGCCCCACACTCCGTAAGGAGGTGGCCTGGTCTGAGCTGAGCCCTGACGCTGCTGTGAGACAGGACTTTCCAGCCGGCCCCGTCCAGCCCCACACCTGGATCTCACCCCCCCACACACACACTGGGTCACGTTCCTGGCTCCCCTGCATATCAGCCAGCGGGGAGCTGAGGTCACCCCGCGGGTCGCTCGGACCTGCCAACGGGAACTGCAGCATCTGCCCAGCTCCTTAAACAGCCGGGGGGGGGGGGGCTCCTTAGGCAGGCAAAGCCCCCCTCCCCCGACCCCCACAGCTTTTCCTGGGGGACAAACCTCCCTGGTTTGTGCCCCAGTCCAGGGCTGCTGTGTCCCCGCCCCACAGGGAGCGGCTGAGCGGCGCTACCGTGGGGCACACAGCCCGGGCTGGCGGGTGTATGGCTACGGCTCAGGAGAGCTGGGTTCGGTTCCTGCCTGGGCCATCACTGAATCTGTCTGGCTGTGAGAAACTCAGTGGGAAGGGGGTGCCTAAGCCCCTTGGGCTCCTCTGACAATCCCAGCCTGTGGGCCTCAGGCCCCCCTCTGTAAAATGGGATAATCCTTCCTTCGCCTGTAACCCCAGTTACACTCAGGGCAGCTCCCCCTCCCAGCATTGGGCTCAGGCTCTCTGCAGACCCAGGCAGCGTCACTGCATCGGTCACCCACGGGGCAGCTGCCCCTTCCAAGAGCAATTGGCTCAGGCTCTCTGCACACTCAGGCATCGTTGGTCACACTCAGGGCAACTCCTCCCTCCTGGAGCGATGGATTCAGGCTCTCTGCAGACTCAGGCAGCGTCGCTGAGTCAGTCACACTCAGGGCAGCTCTCCCGCCCCCAGCAATGGGATCAGGCTCTCTGCATATTCAGGCAGCGTCACTGCATCAGTGACGGGCAGATTGCTGTGGCCGGGGAAGCATCGCAAACCCAGCTGGCTCTGTAAACAGGGGGCTGCTCTGGCCTCTGCCCATCTGGCGCCGCCTCCCCCCAGAGGTGCTGGGTGCACAGTCAGCACGGGGGGTCCCAGCACGGGGGGCGGGGGGACCTTTGTCCCCAGTGCACAGGGGGGAAAGGGAGCTGACTCTGGTCACACACTGACTCAGCAGCAAACCTGGGGACAGAACCCAGGAGTCCGGACTCCCAGCCTTCCCCCGCCCCACTCTGACCCACTAGACCCCACTCTGCAGCTGCTGACACAAATCATATGGTCACAAATCTCCCCTACCCCCACGATGCTGTTCCTGCCTCAGTCGCTGCTTTCAGGCCGAGCTGCCGCCTGCCTGGCGTCTCCCGACCGTCCCGCCGTTCCCAGGGGCGGGGGTCTCTGGCCGGACTCCCAGGGAGACGGGGGAACTGGTGTCTCTGATCCCGCCCAGCCTCGCACGGGCCTGGTTCACGCACCGTCGCCTGCTGCTGGCCAGGGCAGAGCGGTGGGAAATGCTGTCTGGGGGGTGCCGATGCCCGGGCTGCAGGGGTACCATGGGCAGTACAAGGTGCCGGGCGGGGGGCGGAACCAGGCCGATGGGGATAGGGAGCCATTGGCCTGGGTCACCCTGGTACCCCTCACCCGCAGCACCTGCCCCGGGGGGGGAACTGCCCCAGCGGCACCTCCGTGCGAAGCAGGAACATTCTCCCTTGGACGGTCAGACTCAGCTGCTGGACGGGACCTGCCGTCTGGGCTCAGACCTGGCTCCCCTCAGCCCAGCCCAGCCACGCCTGGCGCCCTGGAGGCTTTCGGTTCTACGGCGCCTCCCCCACAAGGCTACAGGAGCCTTTCTGCAAATGGAACAGGATGGTCTGTGGCGAAGCTACAGGCCTGGGGCCCAGGACTCCTGGGTTCACTGCCTGACTCTGTGTGCAACCTTGGGCAGGTCACTGAACCTCTCAGTGCCTCAGTTTCCCCATCTGTACATACAGCACACAGCTCAATGCGGGGTCCGTGCAGCACCCGGTGCGACGGGGCCCTGATCTTGGTTGGAGTCTGTGCGGTGCTGCCCGTGGGAGCTGGCTGAGGTCAGTCAATTAGGGTCAACTGCAAACCAAACGGGGCAGACAAACCCCAAACGCTGGTGGTTATTCCAATGCTTAGATTTACCAACCAGCCCAAAACAGCCTCTGTGTTACCTCCCTGGTTACTCAGACGTCCAAACAACGCAGTTCCCTTAAAGTGCCCAGCCTCAGGCCTCCATCCAGACACACACGTCAGATATGATGATGATTCCTGAAAATCTTATCTCATCATATAAAGAAAAAGTTCTTCCAACCCCAAAGGATCAGCCACATACCCAGGTCCAATGATAACTTAGATCTTACCCAAATACACACTATAGCCAATTCTTAGTAACTAAGCTAAAATTTATTAAAAAAGAAAAGAGAGAGAGTGTTGGTTAAAAGATCAATCTACAGACAGACTTGAATTCAATTCTTGAGGTTCAGACACAGCAGAGATGAGCTTGTAGTTGCCAAAAGTCCTTTTAGGAATAGTCCAGGGGTTATAGTCCAATGTCCATATTCAGGGTGGCTCCAGTCAGTGACTGGGGATCTCAATCCTTATGGCTCAGGGTTTCCCCCTCTTGAAACCCAAAGCAGATCTGAGATGAAGCAGGATCGTGTCCCAGGGTTTTTATACATTTCCAGCAGCCGCTCGGCCTGAGAAAACAATAGGCTCAACTCTCCTTCTCCCGAACATCCTGGCAATTAGCACAGGGTAATTTATCCATTAAACAGTTCAGATCCAGGTCACCACATCCTTCAAAGAGACATAGAGACAATGACACTATTTCACTCAAGTGTCTTCCTAAATGTTAATATTCCTTTTTTGATCTTTGAATCAAAGCTATAGCGATAGACAAGACTTGTTTGCTGACATCACAAGACCTGAGCAAACATCTCCCCTTCTATCTCTAACAATGCAGACTGCATTTCAAAGCTCTATTCATTTACAGATCTTCCTAATGAGTCTTTGAAGTTCGGCCATGGGTCAGGTCAGTCTCTGAGTTCAGTAACTCTTTCTGGCCCGGTCACCTTTCAATGAGATATTATATTACACTCATAACATCACACAGGGCCACAGTCCAGGGTTCCAGGGAACATAAGAACATAACATAAAATAAGAACGTCCACACTGGGTCAGACCAAAGGTCCATCCAGCCCAGTACCCTGTCTTCCAACAGTGGCCAATGCCAGGTGCCCCAGAGGGAATGAACAGAACAGGGAATCATCAAATGATCCATCCTCTGTCACCATTCCCAGCTTCTGGCAAACAGAGGTTAGGGACACCATCCCCGCGCATCCTGGCTAATAGCCATTGATGGACCTGCCCTCCAGGAACTTATCTAGTTCTTTTTTGAACTCTGTTATAGTCTTGGCCTTCAGAACATCCTCTGGCAAGGAGTTCCACAGGTTGGCAGTGCGTTGTGTGAAAAAAATACTTCCTTTTGTTTGTTTTAAACCTGCTGCTTGTTAATTTCATTTGGTGACCCCTAGTTCTTGTGTTATGAGAAGGAGTAAATAACACTTCCTTATTTATGAATAAATAACACTTCCTTATTTACTTTCTCCACACCAGTCATGATTTTATAGACCTCTATCATATCCCCACTTAGTCATCTCTTTTCCAAGCTGAAAAGTCCCATTAATTAAAAAAGTCTTATTAACCTCTATTCATACGGCAGCCGTTCCATACCCCTAATAATTTTTGTTGCCCTTTTCTGAACCTTTTCCAATTCCAATATCTCTTTTTTGAGATGGGGCGACCAGAGCTGCATGCTGTATTCAAGATGTGGATGTACCATGGATTTATATAGATTTATGTAGAGGCAACATGATATTTTCTGTCCTATTATGTATTCCCAACATTTTGTTCACTTTTTAGGCTGCTGCGGCACATTGAGTGGATGTTTCCAAAGAACTATCCACAATGACTCCAAGATCTTTCTTGAGTGGTAACAGCTAATTTAGACCCCATCATTTTGTATGTAAAGTTGAGATGATGTTTTCCAATGTTCATTACTTTGCACTTATCAAAGTATTGCTTTGGCAATACCAATAATTACGCTGCGGGCCGTGAGCAGCTCTGGGGAGACTGAAAAGGCGCCTGGGAGCCCTGTGAAGCTCCAGGTTTGAGACCCAACATCCCAGCTCTCCCCTCCCTTGGGGGCACGGGGATGCCCCATTCCAGGCCCTAGTCGGGTCTCCTGTCGGGCGGGCTCAGGCGCTCCCAGCCTGCAGCCTGTCAGTGGTAGCTGGCGCTGCCCGTGCTGGGGGCAGGAGGCCAGTGGGCAGCAGTTGCCAGGTTGGGTATTTTCCACACAGCAGCGGGAACAGCCGGGTGCTGTCCATGGCGCACGGATACCTCGGCCTGGGGGGGGAGACGGCTAGGGGCGTGGGGGTGTGGGGAAATAACGGCCTGTTCCGTCAGGAACCAGGTGACTATTAAACATGGGAGAGTCCCGTCCGTCGCCAACCCACCAGTTGTGATTGCCGTGAAGGGGAAAGCTGCTCACCCCGGACGGGCGGCGTGTTACTGACAGCGACGGGGGAGGGATCTGACTCCGGTATCTGAGGGGACGATTCACAGCTGTGGGGTTTGAACCGCCCCTGAGGTCCCCCCAGCTCAGGCAAAGGTAAACGCCTCGGTCACCGAACTGATGGCCCAGCTGGAGCAGGGGAACTTGCAGAGCTGTATTGGGCAGCAGTGTCCCTCTAATATTTCCCACCCATGCACAGAATGAATTTTGTTCTGTGCCCCAATATGGAGGTGACGTGTGACACATCACCTCCATATTGGTGCACAGAACAAAATTCATGTGGTGGGGGTGGGGCCGAGGGGTTCGGCGTGTGGGAGGGGGCTCAGGGCTGGGGCAGAGGGTTGGGGTGCAGGGTGTGAGGGCTCTGGCTGGGGGTGCAGGCTCTGGGGTGGGACCGGGGATGAGGGGTTTGGGGTGCAGGAGGGTGCTCTGGGGCCACAGCGGGGAGAGAAGACTCCCCCCAGCTCTCTCCCCACTGTGACAGCTCTGGGGCTGTGACTGCAGGAGAGGCACCCCTCCCCCGGCCCCAGCAGGTCAGGTCTGGGCCGGGGCTGGGTTCGGGCCAGGGGAGGGGCGCCCTGGCCACACCTGGGTCCACACTGCCCCGCCCACGCCTGGGTTCAGGCCAGGCTCCCTGGCCATGTCAGGTCCGGCCACAGCAGAGTTGGGGCCAGCGGAGGGCTGCTCCATCCGTGGCAGGTTGGGGGCCGGGCTAGGTTGGGGCCAGGAGAGGGGCTCCCCTCCCCTGGCCGGTCCCCGGACGCAGCAGGTCTCCGGGCGGGTTCCCTGAGCACTTGCGTGGTGCTAAATAGGCTGCCACGTGTCCGCGCACCTTACAGGGCAGCCAGAAGCATGTGTGGATGGCAGGTGCCCCTTACATCCTCCAAAGTCAGAGCATTGGGTCAAAAATCATGAGACTTTTAATAACAAAAGTGGGAAGTTTATTTGCCTTCTGGGTTTGGAACCTCTGGCTGTCACATTTCTAAGCTTTTCCCCTAAACTATGAGGGCCAGTAATTTACATTTTTTTAAGCTGAAATTCTCACATCATCCCATGACTCCAGGAGCTGGGGCTCTTGGGAAAATGCCAAATACTGTGAGATTTGCAATAAAATAGCCAGAGCTGGCAGCACTGGACCCGTATCTGAGAATTAGAGCTGGTCTGAACCCAGTTTTTGTATCAGTTTAACTAGGTGAGTTTTTTTAAACCTGATCTGGTTAAATCAATGCACTTCCCTTAATGTGGACCCAGGCACGGCATTACGGTATTATGGCATTATTAGGTATGTGGTTTGCTACACAATGTTTCTCTTGGGTTAGCTTATTTGGTACATTTGCCAAAACGAGCTGTGTTAGTATAACTGTCTGTGCCCACACTAGGGGAGGCACCAATTTAACTTTACAGTTCAGAAATCCAGCGTTACGTTGGTGCAAAATCGGTGCGTAGAGCAGCCGTGAGAGGGGGACAGGGCAGACTCTGAGGGGGATTAGATCACTGTTGGAGGACAGGAGAGGAAGAGGGAGAAAACCTGAGCGGATTTCCTACCCCACTCACTAATCAGAGAGGCAGCGCGCTGTCCGGCCGGGCGAGGGGATACAGGTACCAGAGGGGACTGAGTGTTAATCTGCCTTGATAGTCACTGAGCTGGGCCTCGGGCTCGGACCCATTTGGGGCATGTCAGCGAAGTGTGTGTCACTGACCCCCTTCTGGGCTCTTCCAGGTGCCCTGCGGTGACAGACACCCTGCTGCGGTGGGACATCCCAGCATGCCCTGGGCCAGTGAGGTAAGCGTGGCCCCCTACCAAGGTGGGGGCTATTGGGGGAAGTGTGGGATTTTCAAAAAGGGGCCAAGGGAGTCAGGTGCCCAAATCCCATTGAAATCCAGTGGGGTTTAGGTGCCTTGGAGAATCCCAATCTAAACCCACCGCCTGTTTGCTCACACGCACAGAGGGGCTAGAACTAGGGGTGCTGGGGGCGGCCGGACCCCCTGACTTGAAGTGGTTCCATCGTACGCAGGGTTCACAGTTTAGTTCAATGGCTCTCAGCACCCTCCCATACACATGGGCCCTGCGCCCCTGCACACACGTGCCTCCTCTTGAACACACACACACAGAGTCCATTATTGGCTGGGCCGTGCTCCAACAGTGGCTGACTTCATAATAGGCATCAGCTCGTACAGTCCTGGGGGTCTCAGGGAATAGCTATCGGGTGGATTTAATGGCGTCATCATGCTGGTTGCAGGGGCGGGGGGGGAGGTAAATCCCTTTGTTTCCCACTAGTCAGAGGTTCAGTAACTTTGATTATAACTTGTGTCCTACACAGTCAAACAATTGAATCCAGACCAGAGTAATACAGACACACTCGGTGATACACAGCAGACCAGGATGTGCCCAAACCCAGGTAGTCTGTCTCTGTGCAGGGTGAAGAGATCCCAGCCCCAGCTAATCCTAATCCGATTGCATCTGGGTGGCTAATCCCAGTTAGACTAGGGACGAGCGACCCCGGTCTGGTTACTGTGGCTCGTACCAGGCCGTGTATACACCATTCTCTGTGGCTAACCCCAGCTCACACAGGGCAGTGACCCCAGCAGGGTGTGTGTTTCGCTCACACTGATGCTGCATGTCTCAGGCGCAGCCTGGAACTGATTAGGGCAGGGCTGGGTCACTTTGCAAACTCCCCTTGGGACCGGCCCGACCGGCGGTTCAGCCCCAGCCCTGCGGCTGCCTGTGCCCCGCTCCGGCCCGGCTGCCAGGTGAGCTCTTTGGCCAGGTGCAGGGAAAGCCCCACGCTGGCAGCAAACAAGGAAACGCTGCACTGTCTAATTCCAGCCCCAGTGAGTCAGACGCTGCCGCTTCTGGGAAATCATGTGAGGAGGCAGAAATGTCCCTCCCTGGGCTGCAGGGGGCACTGCGGGCTCAGCACAACCTCGGCTGCAGCTGGGGAGGAGCTGGGATCCGGGGGTGGCAGGGAGAGGAAATCCCCTGGCTGGGAACAGAGTGTGTGACCCAGCCTGGGAACCTCTGTCCCCTGGGCGCGGGGACCTGGCCGTGGGGCGGGGACGGGATCGCTGATGTGTGCAATGCTGGAGCCATGCCGGTCCCGGGAGAATTAACGACACCCAGAGGGGACCCCCACCTAGCTGGGCATGGGAAGGCCAGGAGCAAAGAGAGAGGCTGAGCTGGGGCCGAGGGTGCAGTTTCGTGCCCAGGCTAAAGTTCCCCATAAGCACAGAGTGTCCCCTGGTGAATGGGGGACAGGACCCCCGGCCCAGAGACAGACGTGTTCTCCCCACTGCATTACAGGGGAAGGGGGACCTGAGCCCAGGCTGATGGGAGAAAAGCCCCGGCAGGGTGAGCCAGAGAGAGGAACTAGAGTGAAATCCCCCCGGCTCAGCCTGTATCTTTGCTCCTGGGCTCCCCATATCAGCCCCACAGAGACGGAGGGAGACAGCCGCGCTGAAGACAGGGCCGGCTGTTTAAATGGGTGCTGGGCCCCTGCTGGGGTCAGGCAGTGACGTGTATTCACAGCAGCGGGGGGGACGATTCGGGGCTGTGAGTATCAGGGTGACACAAGGGCACTGCAGGGGGGAATCCCAGCTTCCTCCCCCTTGGACTGAGCTCCTGCCAGGTCATTATGTGGGGGGGCTTGGAGGAGCCATTAAACCCCAAGGCCTGTCAGGTGGGTGTAGAATAAAGGCCTCATGGGGCACTTTCCATAAGAGCAGGGGTTTGCCCCACAACCCTTGGGTAACATTTCCTCTGTGTGTCTGGCTGATGCGCTCTTCCCCAGAGGTGGCTGCATCTCCATGGGGCCGCATGTGCTGTGCACAGTCTGTGAGGCCCTTGGGGGTGACAGGAACTACAGAAATGGCAGGAAAGCAGTGAACCCCAGAGTGGGGGGAGCTCACCCTGCAGACAGGGGGCCGGGAATACAGGACACCCCCTCCCGGGAGGGCTCTGGTGCTCTCTGCATTGCTCTAAGGGTCTCTCTGATCACAGCCCCCACCCCAACGTGGCTCAGAGGCCAGTAAGGGGCCCGCTTTCCCAGCTTGGTAACTAGATTTCTGGCCTGGCTGGGGGAACCTGGGACCGTCCTGGATCCACTCCCCTCTAGCTCACGTCTCGGCCTCAGGGAGAGTTTTTTCCTACTCTAGATTCCCAAAGAAACCCACCCGGACACGTCCCGTCCCCTGAGCGCTGAGCCTCTGGAGCAGGGGGAGGGACACGAGATCATAGAATCATAGAAGATCAGGGTTGGAAGGGACCTCAGGAGGTATCTAGTCCAACCCCCTGCTCAAAGCAGGACCAATCCTCAACTAAATCATCCCAGACAAAGGAAGGAAGATTCCACCACTTCCCTAGGGAACCCATTCCAGTGCTTCACCACCCTCCTAGATCCCCAATGGCGGTGGGTGCACCCTGGAGAGCGGGGGGGGGGGGGGCTCTGAGCCCCTTTCTGTGCCGAGAGGCCCCTGGGGTGAGGGGTTTAAGGCCACACTCTCAAAAGTGGCCCCTAATTCTGGGCGCCGCCTAGTCTGGGTGCACAATTTGAGCCCCCCGAGGCTGATGTTGCGGGGTGCTGGGCACCCGCAATGGTGGGGGAAATCCCAGGGAGCCAGGGGTGCGCCCCACCTCGAGAGTCAGGGCCCGGGTGTCTCCAGCTGGGCACCTAAAAATGTAAATGTCCAGCTGTGGAGGCCATTTTGAAAACGTGGGCCGTAGGGCAAGGTTCTGTAACGGCACTGGGGGGGTTGCCCCACAGCCCTGAGCTGCTAATCCAAGGCCCAGGACAAACTGACTGGGTCCATCGTTAGACGAAAAGGGGAGTCCCATCGGGGCGGCCATCTTGTGTTCGCTCACGCACGTCAGATACACAAAATGGCTGCCTGGCCCAGAACGGGGCCAGAAATGTCCTGTGTGTAGAGTCGGTGCCAGCAACTCAGAGCCACCCCCGGGAAATAGACAATCTGGGAGTTGCTCTGGGCTTCAGGGAGACCGTCACCCCCACCCAGTGTGGGTCAGGCTCTGAGCGGGGCTGTGGGGAGAGCGAGAGGTGTGCATGACGGGGGGCAAGAGGCGTGCAGTGCATGGCGGGGGGGTGATGCTGGTCTCTCTCCAAACTGCCCTGCTGTCATAGAGCAGAAACCGAAAGCAAGTGGGGGATCCACCAATAGCTCTGGGAGCCGGGAAACAGGAAGCTGCATTGGGGCTCGGCCCCTGTGAACGCCCCCCCAGTGACCCGCCCGAGTGGGGTGAGGTCCCAGATGAGGGGGGCTCCCCTTAGCCTGGCTCCCCAACCCAGGAGAGACCGGCCCAGGCCAGGATCCGATCCCCACCGATCCCAACGCCCGCAGTGACTGTACTGCAGCACGGGGCAAACTTCACACGGCCCAGAGCCACCCCCCGCCCCCAAGGGGAGGAGACAAACCAAAATAGTTCCCAGAAATGATGTAAACAGCCAAGTGCTTGTAAAGACAGAGAAAACCCAGGGGTTAGGTCACTGTTATCTGCCTGCGCTTAGAGCAGGGGCTGGGAGCCAGGACTCCTGGGTTCTCTCCCCAGCTCTGGGAGGGGAGTGGGGTCCAGTAGGTTTGAGCTGGGAGCCAGGACTCCTAGATTTTGTTCCCATCTTCGCTGTTGTCACATAGCAAATCAGTCACTTTCCTCTTTGTAAAAAGAACAGGAGTCCTTGTGGCACCTTAGAGACTAACACATTTATTTGAGCATAAGCTTTCGTGAGCTACAGCCCACTTCATCGGATGCATGGAGTGGAAAATACAGTAGGAAGATATATATAGACAGAGGACATGAAAAAATGGGTGTTGCCATACCAACTGTAACGAGGGTAATCAATTAAGGTGGGCTATTATCAGCAGGAGAAAAAAAACTTTTGTAGTGATAATCAGGATGGCCCAGTTGACAAGAAGGTGTGAGTAACAGTAGGGGGGAAAATTAGCATGAGGAAATCATTTTTACTTTGTGTAATGACCCATCCACTCCCAGTCTTTATTCAAGCCTAATTTAATGGTGTCCAGTTTGCAAATTAATTCCAATTCTGCAGTTTCTCGTTGGAGTCTGTTTTAGAAGTTTTTTTGTTGGAGTATTGCGACTTTTAGGTCTGTAATTGAGTGACCAGCGAGGTTGAAGTGTTCACCGACTGGTTTTTGAATGTTATAATTCTTGACGTCTGATTTGTGTCCATTTATTCTTTTACGAAGAGAGCGTCCAGTTTGGCCAATGTACATGGCAGAGGGGCATTGCTGGCACATGATGGCATAGATCACATTGGTAGATGTGCAGGTGAACGAGCCCCTGATGGCGTGGCTGATGTGATTAGGTCCTATGATGGTGTCCCCTGAATAGATATGTGGACAGAGTTGGCAACGGGCTTTGTTGCAAGGATTGGTTCCTGGATTGGTGTTTTTAGAGTGTGGTGTGTGGTTGCTGGTGAGTATTTGCTTCAGGTTGGGGGGCTGTCAGTGAGCGAGGACTGGCCTGTCTCCCAAGGTCTGTGAGAGTGAGGGATCGTCCTTCAGGATAGATTGTAGACCCTTGATGATGCACTGGAGAGGTTATAGTCGGGGGCTGAAGGTGACGGCTAGTGGCGTTCTGTTACTTTCTTTGTTGGGCCTGTCCTGTAGTAGGTGACTTCTGGGTACTCGTCTGGCTCTGTCAATCTGTTTCTTCACTTCCCCAGGTGGGTATTGTAGTTTTAAGAACACTTGACAGAGATCTTGTAGGTGTTTGTCTCTGTCTGAGGGGTTGGAGCAAACGCGGTTGTATCTTAGAGCTTGGCTGTAGACAATGGATTGTGTGGTGTGTCCTGGATGGAAGCTGGAGGCATGTAGGTACGTATAGCGGTCAGTAGGTTTCCGGTATAGGGTGGTGTTTATGTGACCATCGCTTATTAGCACTGTAGTGTCCTGGAAGCGGATCTCTTGTGTGGACTGGTCCAGGCTGAGGTTGATGGTGGGATGGAAATTGTTGAAATCATGGTGGAATTCCTCGAGGGCCTCCTTTCTGTGGGTCCAGATGATGAAGATGTCATCTTTGTGCCTCTCCCCACCCATGAAATGGGGGCAGTAACGCTCTAGACGCGCTGGGGATTGTTGTGTTGTCACTTACCGCACAGGGGGGCTGTGGTGTTTAATTCATTACATTAATTAAGTGCCTGAAGTTCCCGGCCCGGGTGCTGCAGGAGGTCAGACGAGATGAACCAATGGTGCCATCTGGCCTTAGAATAAATTTAAAGAAAAAAAAATCTCTAGAGGCGGCGCTGGTGATTGGCAGAGAATTAATTCCCTGTTAGTTAATTGCTGTTCTGGTAACTAAAGTCCTGAGGTCAAGTTCTCAGCGACGGTAGCAAGGCTGAGGCCGGGCCCTGGCGGTTCCCAGGTGGGTGCCAGTGTCCCCCTGCCAGGGCTGCCCCCACTCCTGACTCCAGTGTGGGTCTCGCTATCGGTGTTTCCGTAAAGCCCCAGCTCCTGGAGTCATGTGAGCGGGGGAGCCTCTCGGCCGGCATTAGTCACAGGGACGTTTCCAGCCCGTTCAGTTGTGGAGAAAAGTTTGAAATCGTGAACCAAGAGCGCCCTGACGGCTGGGAAAGGCAAAGAGGGGGTGTGCCCAGGGGGCGGGGCCTCGCGGTGGGGGCGGGGCGCTGCCCGGGGTGCACTGGCCAGTGGGCGGGGCGTAGGGTGGGGCCGGGGCGCTGCTCGGGAGTCACTGCCCAGGGGGCGTGGCCTCAGGGGTGGGGGCGGGGCGCTGCCCGGGGTTCCCCGCTGCGCTCATCCCTGCTCAGACTTTCGCTTTCCCGGATCCAACCTGCCCGGCCGGGTCCTGCCCAGCGACCGGTGACGCGGATGGGTCTGCGCGCGGCTATTGGCGGGCACGTTCCCCTCTCGGCCAATCCGTGCCGCCGGGCGGTGCGCGGTATAAGTAGCGGGCAGTAGCGGGCAGGCTCACAGCTGGCGGCGGGTCTGTGGGACACGGACCGGGCGGCGATGGCGATGCTGCACCTGCTGGCGCTGCTGGGGGTTGTGACCATCCA
Organism: Terrapene triunguis; assembly: GCF_002925995.2. Classification (NCBI taxonomy): domain Eukaryota; kingdom Metazoa; phylum Chordata; order Testudines; family Emydidae; genus Terrapene; species Terrapene triunguis. Next base: position 117,369 of record NW_020694126.1, read on the forward strand.
GGGGGGCTTCTCCAGTGAGTACGGGGGGGTCGGACCGGGCGGGTGGGGTCCGACCGGACATGGGGGGCGGGGGGGGTCTCAGCAGTTCTGGGCTCTGCGGTTCGACCGGAGCTGGGGGGTTGTCGGACCGGAGCCGAGGGGTCCGGTCGGTGCCGGCCCGGGAGTCACCGACGTTCTGGGCGTGTCGCGTGTTCGCGCCCAGCCAGGACTGTGGCCCCGCTGTGCCCGGCGCTGCGCACATTTCTTGGTCAAGGTCCCAACTCCAGAGACCAGCCCAGCCCGATAATAACAATGGTGCCGGTCGGTGACTAACAGGATTCGGGGTCTGGGTCCCGCTGTGGCCGGCAGGTCCCCGCTGCCCGCCCCGCGCCCGGCGCGCTGGGTCCTTCCCGGCAGATGGGGCAGGACAGGGCTTCTTCCCCCCCCCTTGTCTGCAGAGCCCAGGCCCTTAGTCACAGGGAGTAAATTCCCCCCCCCCCCCCCGACAAGAGTGACATGGGGGTGGGGGAGGAAAAGGCTCCTCGGACTCTCCGCCCCTAAGTGGCTCCCGGCAGGTTCTTGGCGCTGGTTTAACCCGTGTCCAGACCCCCTGAGGGGGCTTGGCCCTGGCTAGGTGCGGCCGAGGCTGAGCTGTGTCAGCACCAGGCCAGCCGCCCCCAGGGCAGCGATGGGTCTGTGAGTGGGGACAAGTGTTTAGAGGTGTTGTCCTAGGGGGGATGTGTCACCCCCTGCCCCATCTCTGGCCGTGTGCCTGGGGAGCGGTGGAGCCCCAGGATCGGTGCGTTAATCAGGGCTCAGTTTGGGGGTGAGCGCCCGTTGCAGAGCACAGACCAGCTGCTGCCTTTGTGCTGTTGGGATCTCCTGGGATTGCTGGGTAGGAGCTTCGGGATCCCCATGGGGGGTGTGGGGAGAGGGGCAGGGGCACGTCCTGCTTTTCCTGGCGTGGACGTGACTCTCCCGTGGCCCGAGCCTGGCCCCAGAGTTCCCCGGGCAGCAGCAGCTCAGACCCGGAGAGTTCAGCAGCCCGTAGCCAGCTGGGTGAGGCTGTGGGGTGGGTTTGGGGGTTTGTTTGAAGTGGTTTCAGGTGCGTTGTTGCTCTCGTGTCACTCGTGACAGGCTGGTTTGATGTAACCAGGGTTAGGCCCCCGTGCAGCCTGGCCCCATGGGGGCGAGTAACAGGGGCTGGGAATGGAAGTGGGGGGGTCTGTGCGTTGGGTGCCCCTGGAGCAAAGAGACAGGAGGCCCTCGGGGTCACAGCCAGCACTGGTGTAACTCCAGCTGCACAGAGCTTTGGCCGGGGGCTTGGGCTGGGCTGGGTGTGTGTGCAGAGAAGGATGTTAGTGAGGATCAGAGTGTGTCTGGCTTTGTTTAATGACGTTGAATCCAGCACCAGCTCCCATCCGTGCCTGGCCAGGCCCTCTTCACTGAGGCTGTGTCTACACGGCACACCTAGGGTGACCAGAGGTCCCGATTTTATAGGGACAGTCCAAAATTTGGGGCTTTGTCTTATATAGGCGCCTATTACCCCCACCCCCATCCTGATTTTTCACACTTGCTGTCTGGTCACCCTAGGCACACCGTACAGCGGCACAGCCCTGCTGTTCTAAGGCACGCAGAGTAGCCGCTCTCCGTTGCCAGGGGAGAGCTCCCCTGACGACAAAAGAAAACTACCCCCAACGAGGGCGTAGGCAGGAGAGCATCTTCCCCCTGACGAAGCGCTGTCCACACCGGCACTTTTCACCATTAAAACTTTTGTCATTCAGGGGGGTGGGTTTTTTTGTTTTCACACTCCTGAGCGACAAAGGTTTTAACGACGAAAGTGCAGTGTAGACAAAACCTCAGAGATAGAAATCCTCTTTGCCCGGTACATTAAAGGTGACCTGACAAGGGGGGAAATAGGATTTGTGTCCATTTCTGCTGCTTCCTAATGAATAGCAAAGGCCCAGAAGGGTTTCTCCCCTGCTTGTTTTAATTCTAGGTCTCGTCTGCCCTGTTTTGCGGGAGGTCTCCTTGGAGCACCAGAGACCTGGGGTGGGAATTCTCAGTCCTCAGCTGAAGGGCCATAGGGTGTTGAATTTTCACCGAGGACAGCTTTTCTTCCTACTGCTTGACAGGTGCTTTGGTCAAGTAAGACCTTTGCTACACGTCAAACTTTAAACGGGTTTAGATAAATCAGTGCATACGCTGTTGTGGACCTTCTTATTTTGGTATAATAGTGGCTTAACTGAAAAAAGCTGCTCTTATATCCGAATAAGAGTGTCTACATGGGGCTTTGCACCAGTTTACATTTAATTATTCTGGTGCGACTCTCCCTGTGGACAAGGCCCAACCAAGTTCAGCTAAACTGAAAAAAGGCACTCTTAAACTGGAATAGGTGTGTCTACACAGCCTTTTGCACTGGTTTAACTAAACCAATTTTAACTGACACCTTAACTAATCTAGTACTGTAAATTTGTGTGTAGACAAGACCAAGGTGTTAACAACAAAGTTTAAACAGTTGAATAAACTTTAGGACTGGTCTACACGCAGTGTTTGTACCACTTTCACACAGTTTGAAACCATCATCGTTAAATCAGGACAACCACTCAGTGTGGACACAGTTACGCTGCTACAGATGATTCCCCTACTTTTACAGCAATAAGCTGTGCTGGCGTAAAGCCCGGCTGTGCGGGTGTAACTGCACTCGCACGAGGGGTTGTGTAAAGCCCGGCTGTACCGGTGTAACTGCACTCGCACTCGGGCTGTTGCAGATTTAACTATTTCGGTAAAAAGAAACAAATAAACAAATCTCATCCCCAACTGAAATAGTTAAATAGGAATGAGAACCACGTGTAGATCTGGCCTCAGAGTGTGCGCTGCTTGGGGCAGGGACTGTCACGTGCTGTGTCTGGACAACGCCCCGTACAGTGGAGCCCCAGCATGATTAAAGCTGATATCTGCTAACACAACCTGAAATAATAATTCCTTCCCCGCTCGTTTTCTCGGGTTTCACGTCCTCCCCTCCAATTCTCCAACTGCCCACGGGGTCTTTCAGGAAAAACAGGGTCAATAGAACGGGCCTTTCTAAGGGGGAAAATAAGCCAATTTAAAAGTAAAGCTCCCTGCCCTGCCATCCTTGTCATCGTTATTTGTGATTGTCTTGTGCCCAGGAACCTCAGTCCTGGTCCCGGCCCCTGTTGTGCCGGGTGCTGGACAGACACCGGATACACAGACTGTCCCATCTGAGTCTGAGACCAGAGATGAATATAGACCAGTGGGGAACTACTAGGGAACAAGGGGATAGCACTGGCCAGCCTGACAGCTGTGGGCTTGACGCACCAGTGGCCCAACCGTTATCTGTTTTTTAGGCACCTGGCAGAGGAGAGCGTTGAGGAGGGTTTGCAGGGTAACGAGGTCATTTTCCGGATGTTTATGGGGAGCTCCTCGCAGGCGTGAGGGGCAGCATGGGACACAGGACAAAGGGGCTTGTTTGCAGATTTAACAAGTGGCTGATGGAGGCTGGACTCATGGGCTGATCAGAGGTGAGGGGTGACATTTCGGTAGCAAATGAGAGAGAGGGTGGGGATAGGCGGCAAAGGGCCTCCCAGTTGAAGACAGTCTGCTTGATGTGATGGAGGAGGAGCCAGTGGCGGGATGCAGAGAGAGAGGTGACCTCGATCAACGAGCTAGAAAAATGATCTTTTCGGCATGTTCTGAATGGACCTCAGCGGGTGAGACTGTTTGTCTAGGCCAGAGAAAAGGCTGTTGCAGCAGTCGAGACGCTGAGCGCCTGGACGAGCGTTTTAGCTGTGAGGGTGGATAGGAAGGGACGTATCTTAGAGATGTTCTGCAGAACGAGTGAGCAAGATTTGGACATAACCTGGATGCGAGGACCTAGAGAGAGGTGTGAGTCCAAGGTGTCGCCCAGGTTCTGGGCCGGAGGGACGGGCAGGATGCTGGCGTTGTCCACAGTGATTGAGAACGGAGGTAGCAGAGAGGCCGTGGGAGGAAGATTGGGAACTCTGTTTTAACCACACTGAGCTTGATCTGATGACGAGACAGCCACAAAGAGACCTCAGAGACAGGCCAAGATTGTTGTTTGGAGAGAAGGAGACAGGTCGGGAGTACAAAGGCAGATCTGTGAGTTGTCAGCATGGAGACGGTAGCTGAATTTGTGGATGACTTTGCCCAGAGATAAGGTGTGGAGGGAGAAGAGAAGGGGACCCAGGACAGAGCCCTGGGGGGACAGAACCCCACAGACAGCTGGAGGGGAGATGAGGAAGATGCTCTGGCGGACATGGTGAAGGAGTGGTTAGAGGGGTCGGAGGAGACCCAGGAGAGGACAGCGCTCAGGAAGCCGAGGGGGACAAGATTTCTAGGTTAGCCTGGTGATTGGTGTCAGAGGCGGCTGGCAGGCCAGGGAGGGTGAGGCTGGAGCACTGAGTGCGAGTGTTAGCTAGGAAGAGTCATTACAGATTTGGCAGGAGCGATTTCTGTGGAGCACAAGGGGTGGAGGCCGGAGTGGGGAGGGTCTAGGATGGAAGTGGAGGACAGGAACTCCAGACAGTGATTGCAGAGGCATGTTCATTGAGCTGAGAGATGAAAGGGAGAGGGGGAGGTCGTTGGAGAGGCAAATGGAGTCCAGGGTCTTTACGATGGAAGACACTAACATGTGTTTGTGTCGTGAGGGGGAAGAGCTGGAGGGGAGTGCGGTGAGGAGATCAGGAGATGGGACGGGGTCAGTGGAGAGCAGATGAGAAACATCTACATCTGCGAGGAGGGAGAAGGAGGCAGGACTTACAGGGTGGGAAGGGGAGGTGAGCTGAGGGGAGGGTTTAATTGTGTAAATTTTTCTGGGAAGAGATCCTGCGCAGAGCGCAGTGGGGGCAGGAGGTGGGCAGGGGTTGAGGGGGGAGACGAAGGTGGAGAAGAGGCAGCTGGGACTGTGGGCGGGGGATCCAGCGAGGAGAGAACGAATCTGTAGTGGAGGACGTCAGCCTGGCCATGAGATTTCTGCCAGAGACGCTCCGCAGTGGGAGACAGGAATGGAGGAAGCGGATGTTGGGGGTGAGCTGGGATGGGGGCTGGCGGCACCGACCTTACATCGGGACGGAGAGGCTAGAGAATGGATAGGGGAGAACGAATCACAACAGCCTCCTTCCAGATGCTGCCGTGGTGTCCTCTCGCACTGAGGGCACTGCTCCGGGGGAGGTAACTCCCGTTACTAGGAAGTAACAGGTGTTAGTAATTGGAGATTTTATCATTAGAAACATAGATAGCTGGGTTTGTGATGAACGGGAGAACCGTATGGTGACTTGCCTGCCTGGTGCGAAGGTTGTGGATCTCTCAAGGCATCTAGACAGACTTGTGTGTATGCTGGGGAGGAGCCGGTGGTCGTGGTACATGTAGGTACCAGTGACCTAGGGAAGGGTAGGAGAGAGGTCCTGGGGGGGCCAAATTTAGGCTGCTAGGTAAGAGATTGAAGTCCAGGACCTCTGTCATAGCATTCTCTAAGATGCTCACAGTTCCATGCACAGGGCCACTTAGACAGGCAGAACTGCAGGGTCTCGATACGTGGATGAGATGATGGTGTAGGGAGGAGGGGTTTAGATTTATTAGGAACTGGGGAAACTTTTGAGAAAGGGGGAGCCTATACAGGAAGGCTGGCCTCCACCTAAACCGAAATGGAACCAGATTGCTGGCACTTAACATGAAAAAGGTCGTTGAGCAGTTTTTAAACTAAGGGCTGGGGGAAATCCAACAGGTGGGGAGGAGCACGTGGTTCGGACAGAGACATCCCTTAGGGGAGGATCTATTAATGGAGATTCTCTATGTCCTAGTGAGGAGGAGAGGATGTAAGGTGGCAAAATACAGGTGGGATCTGATGAGAAACAGTCAAATGAAAGAGTCCCATTCAATGACATCACGTAATGGCAGACAGCTAAAAAGTGACAATTTTGTAAAGTGCTTATATACCAATGCTAGAAGTCTAAATACTAAGATGGGTGAACTAGATTGCCTCGTATTAAATGAGAATATGGATATAATAGGCATCACAGAAACTTGGTGGAATGCGGATAATCAATGGGACACAGTAATACCAGGGTACAAAATATATTGGAAGGACAGAACAAGTTGTGCTGGTGGGGGAGTGGCACTAGATGTGAAAGAAAGCGTAGAGTCAAATGAAGTAAAAATCTTAAATGAACCAAACTGTACCATAGAATCTCTATGGATAGCAATTCCATACTTGAATAATAAGAATATAGTAGTAGGGATATATTACCGACAGGGTGGATTTGATTTAAATCATGGTTTAAATCACTAGTCAGGAAGACTCGATGTAATCATGGATTTCTACATAAAAGTGCATTCTTGTTGGTTGTTATAACCTTGATACATATTCTTCACAACTCAGGGATAGATGTAGGTTTCATTTTTAGAAGGTACACACTATACATTTTTAAAGTGATTTATTTTGAAAACTTTTCGGATTAGTTTTACAGCTATATCAGAAAATGAATGATTGTTTGGTTATTTAATTTACGAAAGGTAATTGAAGCACATAGTTCACCTCCCAATGACTTCATAAATATCTCCAACTCAACAGGTTAATCATTAATATTTAGAGGATTTTCTTGCCATGCTGTATTAGGAGGAGAACATCACCAGACAGACATTTAAACTGTTTTATTTAACTAAAACAATGTTATGTATTCTGGATTTTTTTCTTCAACAGCAAACATATATAATATTTTAACAAAACAAGCATATGAATTTTTGAATTTAGTTAAACATTCAAGTTTTTTAAAATCAGGTTTGTTTTTGTTTGTAACGAAAATAGTTAAATATTTTTTTAAAAATCCAAAATTAAATCGACTGTGTCAGCCAGGTCAACATGAGAAATTTAAAATATTGGCTTCTGCAGCTAACTCAGTCGTCTTCACTTTCATTTTCCTCTTTGTTCATAATCTGGAAAAGAAACACAAGCTTTCCTGCTTTTTCAGGTCCCAAACGATTTCTCAGTTTGGAATGAATTAGTCCAAAGGAAGAAAATATTCTTTCTACACCAGCAGAAGAAGCTACTGCTGATAAGTGAGATTATCACTTCAACCGTCTCTGAATCCAAGTGCTTAAGTGACTGCCATCAGTTCACTGGTGTGACTTTCTTTAAAACCTCACCAGCAAACACATTTCTTGAATGGTTCACCCTTAGCTCTGAAGTTTATTATAGTTGGCATTATGGAGGATGATTGCTGGATGTCCATGTCATAGCCAACTCCTCTTCTTCAGCAGTTAAGGTTTGACCCTGGTACTGAGTATTGAGAATATTTGCAAGAAAATGAGCTGGAGATAGTGCTTGTCCCATTTGTTTTTTTAATGCTTGTAATTTAACTCTCTCATTGCATATTTCTCTTTTTTAAGATCTCACTCCGTTCCTTCCAAATTTCAACAGTGTCAGCAATAAAACAGCTATTTCCCTGCATTTTGTTCAAGGCGACAGAAACAGGCTTCAGGGTACTCAGCATGTGTTCAACATTTCTCTTAAGCCCAATGTTGAGAACTTTGGCTGCGACAGTGCCATCTATTTTTTCACGATTTTGTTCACAAACTGTCATCAGATTAGGCCAGTTCTTGATACAGTGCTCAAAACAGTCCACTACTGAGTTCATCGCACGTCTTGTGGGAGAGTTAGCTTGGTTCCTTCCACTTTTTTCAGAGCAGCTGCTGCAAAGTGGTTGTTTATGGAAGTATTTTGCAATTTCAACAACATTAATTAGCCTTTATTTGTGGAACACTGAAGTCTTTGGCTAGGAGGTGCATCAAATGAGCACTGCAACCGTATGTTATTAGTTTGGGACTCTCTTCCAAATTTCTTCTCCTCTTGGATACATTTGCAGCATTGTCTGTGACCAAGCTGCGTACTAGACATTTGAACTTTTTTCACAGCTTGTTATAGCTTTTACTGCTGCTACTTGTAAGTATTCTGCTGTGTGTGCATTTCCTGCTGTATCAATTGTTTCTGTAAGGAAGACGTTCCCTTCTTCTGTTGTCACACAAGCACATACAACAGGATGATGGGTGGAGCAAAGTCCACAATGAAGACTCAGGTTAACAATTTCACCCTCTAGACCTTTTGCACACCGCTCAATTTCTCTTTCATACACTTTATCCAGCAATTTGCCTGCGACATCTGCTGTGGTGGGTGGACTGTATCCTGGTCTTAATGACTGAACCATGCTAATGAAGTGAGGGTTCTCAATCCTATGGGAAAAGAGAGTTGTTTGCATAAACAAACCAGGCAATTTTTTCATTAATTACCTCTTTTTGTAATCTGCTGGTTCTTATCAAAAACTTACCTATGGTTGCAAAGAGTCCTGTGGCACCTTGTAGACTAACAGACGTATAGGAGCATGAGCTTTCGTGGGTGAATACTGACGTGCATCCGACGAAGTGGGTATTCACCCATGAAAGCTCATGCTCCTGTATGTCTGTTAGTCTGGATCTGTAAAAGTAGCAAAGAGTCCTGTGGCACCTTATAGACTAACACGGCTACCCCTCTGATACTTATCTATGGTTGTTTCTGGATGATGGAGATTTCCCCCCCCCCCCCTTTTTGCTACAGGTTTTATACTGTGGCTCTGTGACATACATCATGTGACTGAAACACTATCGTTGGCAGATAACTCTGAAACTATAGAAAATGATGGTGATTTTGAAGGTGGATAGTTTTCAGAATCCTATATGTTGAGGATGGATTCTCCTAAACAAAATAAGTCAATGCAGTTATTTCATTATTACCATGCTGCTCACTTAGGGCAGGTCTTCACTACAGGGGGGGGTCGATTTAAGATACGCAAATTCGCGTAGCTGAATTCGACGTATCGCAGCCGACTTACCGTGCTGTAGGGACGGCGGCAAAATCGACCTCTGCGGCTTCCTGTCGACGGCGCTTACTCCCACCTTCGCTGGTGGAGTAAGAGCGTCGATTCGGGGATCGATTGTCGCGTCCCGACGAGACGCGATAATTCGATCTCCGAGAGGTCGATTTCTACCCGCCGATTCAGGCGGGTAGTGTAGACCTAGCCTTAGTATTACTCACTCAGTACTACTTTAAAGGTGAAATTGTAAAAGGAAGATCTGCCTATTTCAGCTATTTATTTTTATCATAACTGCATCTAAAATGATAAAGTATGAAATAAAAAAGCTTACCAACCTGAAGATCCCGCATGTTCAGACGTGTTCCTTTGATCATCTTCAAGGCAGCTTCCTCCTGAGAAGGAACACTTCTCCTGATGTTGTTTCGTTTGGGCAACCAGGCTTTGCATTTCTTTGTTGCGCTGTTCGCGTTTTGCAAGCATGCCTCTCTTACCCACAGGTAGAGGAACGTCATTAAAATATTCCCAAACTGGGTCTTTTTACAGCCTGCTGCCATTACAGGTTTTCCCTTGTAGTGAGAGAATGGTATGGGTAGATCTCAAATCAATGAAGGCTACCCTCAGAAAGGCCTCAAGACTTCTGGAATATGCTGCTCAAACAGTTTCACTTTTGTTTCTACTGCCTGTCCCTCCCTTCTCACATTTATCTCCAGACTTCTTCTCCTTGTCCAGATCTATTCTGCCCCCAACAATCTTCTATTCATTGAACTTTTTGAAACTCTGCACTTTTAGAGAGAGCTAAGGGATTGACTGTGTATACACAAATTTGCAGAGGGACAATAGAGTTGAGGTCTGTTGTTTCTCACCTCTCTCTATTTATTTATTTATTTATTTATTTATTTATTTATTTAAAAACATTTTTTGTGGTTAACAAGCATGTTGTCTCTGGAGACACAAATCTACAGTTTGAAAACTGCAAAATTAAGCATCTCTGATGGTATCTTCTAGACTAGGCACTGAGTCCCATTGGGTAGATAGAAAGATTAACCTAAATAATCTATACAGAAGCCCCTGGAACCCCATAAGATTGGGTCCCTAATCCATGAACTATTGGAACTCATTTACAAAACTTTTCTTAAACATTACATGACTATGTTCTCCTACTTTAGAATTTATAATCCCTATTCTGTGATGAGAGATCTTTGAGCTGTAATGAGAGAGGTTTTTCCTCAAAGCATTTTATCAAAAAAATCGGATTTAAATTTAAAAAAATCTGATACTTTTTAAAAATCATTGATTTTTATCCACCCTGATTACTGACCACCTGACCAGGATGGTGATAGTGATTGTGAAATGCTCAGGGAGATTAGAGAAGCTATAAAATTTAAAAAAACTCAATAATAATGGGGGATTTCAACTATCCCCATATTGACTAGGTCCATGTCACCTCAGGATGGGATGCAGAGATAGTTACTTGACGCCTTAAATGACTTCTTGGAGCAGCTAGTCCTGGAACCGACAAGGGCAGAGGCAATTCTTGATTTAGTCCTAAGTGGAGCGCAGGATCGGGTCCAAGAGGTGAATAGAGCTGGACCGCTTGGTAATAGTGACCATAATATAATTAAACATCCCTGTGGCGAGGAAAACACCACAGCAGCCACCACAGGCGCATTTAATTACAGAAAGGGGAACAACACAAAAATGAGGAAGCTCATTAAACAGAAATTAAAAGGTACAGTCCCAAAAGTGAAATCCCTGAAAGCTGCATGGAAACTTTTGAAAGACACCATAATAGAGGCCCAACTTAAATGTATACCCCAAATTAAAAAACATAGTAAGAGAACCAAAAAAGTGCTGCCCTGGCTAAACAACAAAGTAAAGGAAGCAGTGAGAGACAAAAAGGCCTCCTTTAGAAAGTAGAAGTTAAATCCTAGTGAGGAAAATAGAAAGGAGCATAAACTCTGGTAAGTGAAGTGTGAAAATACAATTAGGAAGGCCAAAAACGAATTTGAAGAACAGCTAGCCAAAGAATCAAAAAGTAATAGCAAAAAATGTAAGTTCATCAGAAGCAGGAAGCTGCTAAACAGCCAGTGGGGCCACTGGACGATGGAGGTGCTAAAGGAGCACTCAAGGACGATAAGGCTATTGCAGAGAAACTAAATGAATTTTTTGCATCGGTCTTCATGGCTGAGGATGGGGAGGAGATTCCCAAACCTGAGCCATTCTTTTTAGGTGACACAGCTGAGAAACTGTCTCAGATTGAGGTGTCATTAGAGGAGGTTTTGGAACAAATTGATTAAACAGTAATAAGTCACTGGGACCAGATGGTATTCACCCAAGAGTTCTGGAGGAACTCAAATATTAAATTGCAGAACTACTAACTGTGGTATGTAGCCTATCCTTTAAATCTGCTTTTGTACCACATGACTGGAGGATAGCTAATGGGATGCCAAGTTTTTAAAAAGGCTCCAGAGGCGATCCTGGCAATTACAGGCCTGTAAGCCTGACTTCAGTACCAGGCAACTTGGTTGAACCTATAGTAAAGAACAGAATTATCAGACACATAGATAAACACAATTTGTTGGGGGAAGAGTCAACATGGTTTTTGTAAAAGGAAATCATGCCTCACTAATCATCTAGAATTCTTTGAGGGGGTCAACGAGCATGTCGACCAATGTGATCCAGTGGATATAGTGTACTTAGATTTTCAGAAAGCCCTTGAGAAGGTTCCTCCGCAAAGGGTCTTAAGCTGTCATGAGATAAGAGGAGAAAGTCCTCTCATGGATTGGTAACTGGTTAAAAGAGGAAACAAAGGGTAGGAATAAATGGTCAGTTTTCAGAATGGAGAGAGGTAAATAGTGGTGTCCCTCAGGGGTCTGTCCTGGGCCCACTCCTATTCCACATATTCATAAATGATCTGAAAAAAGGAGTAAACAATGAGGTGGCAAAATTTGCAGATGATACAAAACTACTCAAGATAGTTAAGTCCAAAGCAGACTGCGAAGAGTTACAAAGGGGTCTCACAAAACTGGGTGACTGGGCAACAAAATGGCAGATGAAATTTAATATTGATAAATGCAAAGTAATGCACACTGGAAAACATCCTCACAACTATACATATAATGACAGGGTCTAAATTAGCTGTTACCACTCAAGAAAGAGATCTTGGAGTCATTGTGGATAGTTCTCTGAAAACATCCACTCAGTGTGCAGCGGTAGTCAAAAAAGCGAACAATGTTGGGAATCATTAAGAAGGGGATAGATAACAAGACAGAGAATATCCTATTGACTCTATGTAAATCCATGGCACGCCTACATCTTGAATACTGTGTGCAGATGTGGTCGCCCCATCTCAAAAAAGATATACACCTCTACCTCGATATAACACTAATTTGATATAACGCGGTAAAACAGTGCTCGGGGTGAGGGGGGGGGCTGCACACTCCAGCGGATCAAAGCAAGTTTGATATAACAGTTTCACCTATAACGCAGTAAGATTTTTTGGCTCCCAAGGACAGCGTTATAACGGGGTAGAGGTGTATTGGAATTGGAAAAAGTTCCTCAAAAGGGGAACAAAACTGATTGTGGTATGGAACAGCTGCCGTATGAGTAGAGGTTAATAAGACTGGCACTTTTCAGCTTGGAAAAAAGATGACAAAGGGGGAATATGATAGAGGTCTATAACATCATGACGGGTGTGGAGAAAATAAAGTGTTATTTACTCCTTCTCATAACACAAGAACTAGGGGTCACCAAATAAAATTAATAGGCAGCAGGTTTAAGTATTTCTTCACAGAGCACAGTCAACCTGTGCAACTCCTTGCCAGAGGATGTTGTGAAGGCCAAGACTATAACAGGGTTCAAAAAAGAACCAGATAAGTTCCTGGAGGATTGGTCCATCAGTGGCTATTAGCCAGGATGTGCGGGGATGGTGTCCCTAGCCTCTGTTTGCCAGCAGCTGGGAATGGGCGACGGGGGCTGGATCACTTGGTGATTCCCTGTTCTGTTCATTCCCTCTGGGGCACCTGGCACTGGCCACTGTCAGCAGACAGGACACGGGGCTAGATGGACCTTTGGTCTGACCCAGTGTGGCCGTTGTTACGTGGTTGGAGCGCTTGCCAAGGAGGTGGGAGACGGTGGGTCTAGTTCTCCTGTTCCACCGATTGGATAACTAGTCGGCCAGAGAGGAGCAGCAGCCCTGCTCGTCGGATCGGGCCCCTAGGCCCTGAACAAAGGGGCGAGAGGGAAAGTGGCTGGTGCTGACAGGGGGACACGGCGATCAGCAGCCGGGGGAGCGGAGGGGAAGTAAAGGGGGAGCCTGTCTCCGGTTATGTCTGAGCTGGGAGAGACCAAACAGAGCTAAGCCAGGGCAGGGCTGTCCCTGGTGCGTGTCCAGCGCCCAGCGCAGGGGGTCTCTGGTCTAACTAGTGAACAAGGCCCTGATCCTGCAGACACCGTGTGTAACGTTACTCTGGGGAGGACCAAACAACCTACATCAGCCTGACCCCCAGGCCCCGACCCCCAGCCGTGTAACTCCCCTGAGCAGTGTCTGACATCGGGGGGACACTCACAGGGGTGAAGGGACTCGGGGGTTCAGTCTCTGCAGCACCAGGCCCTTTGTCTGGGAGCTGTAGCCCTTCCACTCTCCCAACCCGGCCTGTGGGGTGAACCCGAAGCAGGGACGGGGCATCAGCCTGGGAGCTCCATGGGGCAGGGCTGAGGCAGTGCCTGGCGCAAAAGGGGCCCCAATCCCTACAGGGGACCTGGGGGGCAGCCACAGCGTGAATCAATGGTCAATTGTGTGCACAGCCGGGGCCCTGGCTCCCCCCTGCAGCTTGGACACATCCCCTCCTGCAGACCCCCCACCCCCCAAGCTTCAGCTCCTGCATCTCCCCGCCCCCCACCCTTGTCCTGCTCCACCCTCCCCTGGGGGCTCCCCTTGGCTGCCCTCCCCCCTAATATGCCCTCCTCATCCTCCTCCCACCAGCCGTTCCCCCCATGACCACATC
>NW_020694127.1:0-649 GCF_002925995.2 Terrapene triunguis
CCTTGCCTGGCTTTTACTTACAATTTTGAAATAAGAGAGACTTGTTTAGAAAGATGGGGAGAACCTGGATTGATGTCTGGTCCCTCTCAGTCCCAAGAGCGAACAACCCCTTAAAACAAAGAGCACACACAAAAGCCTTCCCCCCACCAAGATTTGAAAGTATCTTGTCCCCTTATTGGTCCTTAGGGTCAGGTGTCAGCCAGGTTACCCGAGCTTCTTAAACCTTTACAGGTAAAAGGATTTGGAGTCTCTGTACACAGGAGAGCTGTTACCCTTCCCTTTACAGTTATGACACGCCCCCCAAATCACAGATAGTGTTGGACGTTCGGTTCCACACTGGCTGTGATTTCTTCCTGGAGTTCTAGGAGAAAACAGAGTTAATAAGACACATGTATCTTTAGACATACTACTGATTATATAAAAACTAACAATATGTTTCATTCCAAGAACAATTGTTAACCAGTTAACTCTGGGAAACTTTCCCGGGAGAGTGCATCAGCCACTTTGTTAGAAGCTCCTGAAATGTGTTGTATTTCAAAATCAAAATCTTGGAGAGCTAAAATCCACCAAAGAAGTTTTTTGTTATTTCCCTTGGCGGTATGAAGCCACTGTAGCGCAGCATGGTCTGTTTGTAGTTGGAAACGCCGTC
>NW_020694127.1:659-5735 GCF_002925995.2 Terrapene triunguis
TACAGCATTTAGCTTACGGTAGTCCACGCAAAAGCGTATTTCCCCATCTGGTTTGGGAACTAGAACCACTGGAGATGCCCATGCACTGGTAGAGGGGCGGATTATACCCATCTGTAGCATGTCCTGGATCTCCCTTTGTATAGCAGTTTGGGCATGAGGTGACTCCCGGTAGGGTGGGGTTCTAATTGGGTGAGCATTACCTGTGTCAATGGAGTGGTATGCCCGTTCGGTCCGTCCTGGAGTGGCTGAGAAAATCGGTGCAAAGCTTGTGCACAGCTCCTTGATCTGCTGTCGCTGCAGACGTCCCAGGGTCGTGGAGAGGTTCACCTCTTCCATGCCACCATTCCTTTTTCCTTCGTAGTAGACACCTGCAGGCCACTCCGCGTCATCTGTTTCCTGGGCTGTAAACTGGAAAACGTTTAATCCTCTGGAATAAAAGGGCTTAAGAGAATTAACATGGTATACCTTAGGCTTTATGTTGGAGGTGGGGGAGGCTATGAGATAGTTAACAGCTCCTAGGCGCTCCTGGACCGTGAATGGTCCTTCCCACGACTTTTCCATTTTATGGGCCTGGAGCGCCTTTAAGACCATGACTTGGTCTCCTACGTTGAAGGACCGTTCTCTGGAATGTTTATCATACCAGGCCTTTTGCTCTTCCTGAGCATCCTTTAGGTTTTCTTTAGCAAGGGCTAAAGAGTGTCGGAGGGTGCTTTGTAGGTTGCTTACAAAGTCTAGAATGTTAGTTCCTGGAGAAGGCGTAAACCCCTCCCATTGCTGCTTCACCAACTGTAATGGCCCCTTAACCTCGCGGCCATACACAAGTTCAAATGGTGAAAACCTTAAACTGGGATGTGGTACAGCCCTGTAGGCAAAAAGCAACTGCTGCAACACTAGGTCCCAATCATTGGAGTGTTCATTTACGAATTTATGTATCATGGCCCCCAAAGTTCCATTAAACCTCTCCACCAGACCATTGGTTTGATAGTGATGAGGGGTGGCAACCAAGTGATTCACCCCTTGAGGTTCCCAGAGGTTTTTCATGTTCCCTGCCAGGAAATTAGTTCCCGAATCTGTAAGGATGTCGGAGGGCCACCCTACCCTGGCAAAAATGTCTGCTAATGCCTGGCTCACACTTTTAGCCCTGGTGTTGCTTAAGGGTACAGCTTCCGGCCATCGGGTAGCAAAATCCATGAAAGTCAGTACGTACTGCTTTCCTCTGGGTGTCTTCTTTGGGAAAGGACCCAGAATATCCACAGCTACTCGCTGAAATGGGACCTCAATTATGGGTAGTGGCTGGAGAGGGGCTTTAACCTGGTCTTGGGGCTTTCCCACTCGTTGGCACACCTCACAAGACCGGACATAATTAGCAACGTCCTTGCCCATTCCCTCCCAGTGGAAGGACTTCCCCAACCGATCTTTGGTTCTGTTCACCCCAGAATGGCCACTGGGATGATCATGGGCTAAGCTCAAGAGCTTTACCCGATACTTAGTGGGAACTACCAACTGTCTTTGAGGATGCCAGTCTTCCTGGTGCCCACCAGAAAGAGTCTCCTTGTATAAAAGTCCTTTTTCTACGACAAACCGGGATCGGTTAGAAGAGCTGAGAGGCGGTGGGGTGCTCCGTGCCGCCGCCCAAGCTTTTTGAAGGCTGTCATCTGCTTCCTGCTCGGCCTGGAACTGTTCCCTTGATGCTGGAGACATCAGTTCCTCCTTGAACTGTGGACTGGGGCTTGGTCCCTCTGGAAGCGATGCAGGTGCTGGGGCTGTTTCCATTGACTGTGAACCGCTGTCCGCTGGTGCACTATGTGGTATTTCAGGCTCTGGCTGAGCCTCTTGGGTAGGGTTATCTGCTGCTTCCACCAGTTCAGGCTCGCTGGTGCCCTCTGGCATTGGAGTTGTAGACGGGTTTGCAAGCGCTGGACTCAGTGCTGGCAATGGTTCTGGTGCTGGTTGCATTGCCAGTTCCGGTTCTGGGACTGGCTTTGGCTGGGTCTCTGGGATTGGATCCACTACGGCTGTTGCAGTCGTTGGCAGGGGATCCGGTTCCACCACCTGTGTTTGGGTCTCCGGTAACACAGACAGGGCCCTGATGGACGGCTCAGGAACGGGGATGGGGGTGAAAGCTTGCTTAGCCTGGCTGCGGGTGACTATTCCCACCCTCTTGGCTAGCTTTACATGGTTGGCCAAGTCTTCCCCCAGCAGCATGGGGATGGGATAATTGTCATAGACTGCAAAAGTCCACATTCCTGACCAGCCCTTGTACTGGACATGCAACTTGGCTGTAGGCAAGGTTACAGACTGTGACACGAAGGGTTGAATTGTCACTGTAGCCTCCGGGTTGATGAGTTTGGGGTCCACTAGGGATTGGTGGATAGTTGACACTTGTACCCCAGTGTCCCTCCAAGCGATAACCTTCTTTCCGCCCACTCTCAAGGTTTCCCTTCGCTCCGAGGGTATGAGAGAGGCATCTGGGTCTGGGGATCTTTGGTGTGATTGGGGTGTAATGAACTGTAATCGGTTGGGGTTCTTGGGGCAGTGAGCCTTTATATGCCCCAGTTCATTACATTTGAAACATCGTCCTGCTAAGGTATCACCAGGGTGATGTTGGTTGGTGGAGACTGGTGGGGTGGGGTTAGAAGGCGTCTGGGGTTTCCCTTGGGATGTGGGTGGGGCCTTGGGTTGTCCTCAGTGATAAGGTTTTGTTTCGGCTTGCCCCTTCTGATATTCGCTCCAACTGCTACTAGCTTTTTTCTTTTCTGTCACCTCCACCCATTTGGCTCCAATCTCCCCCGCCTCGGTTACAGTTTTGGGCTTCCCATCTAGGATGTACCTTTCTATTTCCTCAGGAACACCCTCTAAAAACTGCTCCATTTTTACTAGTGAAAGCAGATCTTCCAGAGATTTAACATTTGCTCCTGATACCCAGGCATCACAATTTTTGTCAATGTGGTAGGCATGCCGGGTAAATGACACATCGGGTTTCCACCTTAGGGCTCTGAACCGCCGACGGGCATGCTCAGGTGTTAGCCCCATTCTGATTCTGGCCTTGTTTTTAAAAAATTCATAACTGTTCATGTGTTCCTTAGGCATTTCAGCCGCCACCTCTGCTAAGGGTCCACTGAGCTGCGGCCTCAGCTCTACCATGTACTGGGTTGGAGTGATGCTGTATCCAAGGCAGGCCCTTTCAAAATTTTCTAAGAAGGCCTCAGCATCATCGCCTGCCTTGTAGGTGGGGAATTTCCTGGGATGGGAAGTGGTACCTGGAGAGGAGTTACTAGGATGGTCTGGTGCATCCTGCTTAGCCCTTGCTGCTTCCAGTTTATGCTTCCTTTCTTTTTCTCTCGCCTCCTCTTTGGCTTTTTCCAGCTCCATCTCTCTCTTGTGGGCCTCCTCTTTGGCTTTCTCTTCTCTTTCATGGGCCTCCTCTTTCGCTTTTTCTTCTCTTTTATGGGCCTCCTCTTCAGCTTCTTTCTCAAGTTTTTTAATTTCAAGCAGTCTCTGATGTTTTCTCTCATTTTCTTCTGCTTCTAGTCTGGCCAGTTCTATTTTGTTAGCTACTTCTTTGGTAGTCATTTTTCTGTTTTCTTGTGCTGGGTCACACCTCTGCAGTTGACTGAAACTGGGATGTACTTAGCTCTGGCTGCTGCTGAGTTAACAGAGACTTTCTAACAAGCTACTCACGAGGATGTAAAAAGAAAAAAAAACCAATTCAGCTTGTAAATTCCCTTTACCAGTCAAAGTTTGTTTGCTTATTTGAACACTTCTCTTAACAAAGGACCTTGTTAAAAAAAACTTAACACCTCTGCCTTCAGGCAAGGAGAGATAAGATATGCATCTACCTTCAGCTCTGCTCTCCAAGCAGCTAGAAGGAAAAAAAATTCTATTACTGGCTTTTGGGTTTAAAACGATCTCCACCGCTGTGCCACCATGTCAAGGCTGTATCCCCACTTTGAACTTTAGGGTACAAATGTAGGGGTCTGCATGAAAACTTCTAAGCTTAACTACCAGCTTAGCTCTGGTCCCGCTGCCACCATTCTCACTGGATTCCCTCCCTGGGAAGCCTTGAGAAACCTCTCACCAGTTCCCTGGTGAATACAGATCCAAACTCCTTGGATCTTAAACAAGGAGAAATTGACCCTTCCCCCCTCCTTCCTTTCACCAACTCCTGGTGAATACAGATCCAAATCCCCTTGGATCTTAAAACAAGGAGAAATCAATCTGGTTCTTAAAAAAGAAGGCTTTTAATTAAAGAAAAAGGTAAAAATCATCTCTGTAAAATCAGTATGGAAAATAACTTTACAGGATAATCAAACTTAAAGAGCTCAGAGGACCACCCTCTGTCTTAGGTTCAAAGTACAGCAAACAAAGATAAACACTCTGGTAAAAGGTATATTTACAAGTTGAGAAAACAAAGTAAATCTAAGACGCCTTGCCTGGCTTTTACTTACAATTTTGAAATAAGAGAGACTTGTTTAGAAAGATGGGGAGAACCTGGATTGATGTCTGGTCCCTCTCAGTCCCAAGAGCGAACAACCCCTTAAAACAAAGAGCACACACAAAAGCCTTCCCCCCACCAAGATTTGAAAGTATCTTGTCCCCTTATTGGTCCTTAGGGTCAGGTGTCAGCCAGGTTACCCGAGCTTCTTAAACCTTTACAGGTAAAAGGATTTGGAGTCTCTGTACACAGGAGAGCTGTTACCCTTCCCTTTACAGTTATGACACGCCCCCCAAATCACAGATAGTGTTGGACGTTCGGTTCCACACTGGCTGTGATTTCTTCCTGGAGTTCTAGGAGAAAACAGAGTTAATAAGACACATGTATCTTTAGACATACTACTGATTATATAAAAACTAACAATATGTTTCATTCCAAGAACAATTGTTAACCAGTTAACTCTGGGAAACTTTCCCGGGAGAGTGCATCAGCCACTTTGTTAGAAGCTCCTGAAATGTGTTGTATTTCAAAATCAAAATCTTGGAGAGCTAAAATCCACCAAAGAAGTTTTTTGTTATTTCCCTTGGCGGTATGAAGCCACTGTAGCGCAGCATGGTCTGTTTGTAGTTGGAAACGCCGTC
>NW_020694128.1:0-2942 GCF_002925995.2 Terrapene triunguis
AGTGCCATGCAAATGCCTGTTCTCACTTTTAGGTGACATTGTAAACAAGAAGTGGGCAGCATTATCTCCTGCAAATGTAAACAAACTTGTTTCTCTGAGCGATTGGCTGAACAAGAAATAGGACTGAGTGGACTTGTAGGCTCCAAAGTTTTACATGGTTGTATTTTTGAATGCAGTTATTTTTTGTACATAATTCTACATTTGTAAGTTGCACTTTTATGGTAAAGTGTTTGCACTACATTACTTGTATTAAGTGAATTGTATATAATGTAACCCTTCTGCCCATCTAAGTTGGCAGCAACATGGGCCGGGTTCTGTATCTAGGGGTTCCGTTTCAATAACACAATGCAAAACCGGCTCGAGCCCCCACCCAGTGACCTGGGACAATTACATACCACCCCCCTGGGTACCTCTAAGAGGCAATACTTCCCCTCTCGCAAGCACGGAGTCTGAGTGTAGCAGAAAATGTTTAATGACATGAGGTAAACGACATCAGCATAAAATTGGAAAAACACCACAAACAGGATTCATAACACAAACCATGAGCAAAACCCACCCCAGCAAATGGGGCTGTGTCCTTTCCCTTTGGTTCTTGAATCCAGCAACCCAAAAATCACCCAGAGTCCCCAAAGTCCAACACCCCCAAAGTCTCTTGGGTCCAGCAACCACCCAAAGTCCCAAAAGTCCAACAACCCCCAAAGTCTCTGCCCCTGGTCAGTGCAGCCCCAGAGTAAAAGGGGGGGGGCACACAGGGTGTTAAGGGGCACCTTACGTGATCCGAGGCTGGCCAGCCATCTGTTTCTCCGTGGGGGTTCCACCGCAGCCTTTACCACGAGCCAGTCCACTTTCCTGCCATCCCACGAACTGCTCCGCTCTACAAGCTGC
This sequence comes from Terrapene triunguis, assembly GCF_002925995.2. NCBI lineage: Eukaryota > Metazoa > Chordata > Testudines > Emydidae > Terrapene > Terrapene triunguis. Next base: position 886 of record NW_020694128.1, read on the forward strand.
TCCGCTCCACTCCGCTCCGCTCACCGACCTGTGAGCCGTTCCAGCCGTCCCCGCAAACAGCTCCGCTCGCCGTTCCTTGGGCCACTCCAACCGGCCCCGCAAGGCTCCACGCCGCTCGCTGCTCCTCCAGTCGTCCCCACAAACTGCTCCGCCAGCTGCTGAGCAATATAGCTTCAGGCTCCCCCACTAGTTAACACAGCACTCAGTGATCTCAGCTCATAATAACATCAGCTCTTTTGTGATTTCAGCTCTTAGCGATTTCAGCTCATAGTATAGTAGGGGAGCCCCAGTGCTGGTGCACCATTGGCCCAAAGTGAATTCAGCTCAGCAGCCTGTAACTAGACTCCTAAGGGAATCAAAGTTAGCTCTGGCATTCAACAGTGGAGAGAGGAGGCGGTGCAATTGGTGTTTCAAACCCTCAGAGGGGGCCCATACCATCAGGTACAAATACCTGTCCCCATCCTCTCTCAATTCACTGGGTTTTGTAACCCATGCCCCTTGTCAAGCAAGTGCTACTTAGGTAATGGTGAAGGACTCACTCAGTCCTTCCGTCATACAACAGTTCCACTGGCCTTGATTCACAGAATCAGGGTAACAAAACTTTATTCTTCCTGCCCCAATAATAGAGAAACTGGGGATCCCACACCAGCCAAAGTAACCACTTTCAGTTGCTGTGTTTCATGCCAGGCGAGTGGGTGTGCCTATGCAAACAAGATCAGCCCCTGGAGTTCTTTTCCACACTCGCCATAATTCACCACCAGATGTCAGGGTAGAGCTCATCCTGACTCTGCTTACAATACTATTTCTTTTGTTTTTTACAGTGCATACATTTATAATCAAAAATATAAAGTGAGCACTGTACACTTGGCATTCTGTGTTTTAATTGAAGTCAAAATATTTGAAAATGTAGAAAATACCATTTATTTAAATATTTTTTTATTAACAGCTCAATTAATCACGATTTTTTTAATCGCACGATTAATCACTTTTTTTTAATCACTTGACAGCCTTAGTTATCAATGGTTCACTGTCACACTGACAGGGCATATCTAGCGGGGTCCCGCAGGGGTCAATCCTGAGTCCAGCACTATGCAATATTTTCATTAGTGGCTTGGATAAGGGAGTGAATAGTATGCTTATAAAATTTGTGGATGATACCAAACTGGGAAGCATTGTATGCACTTCGGGGGACAGGATTATAATTCAAAACAACCTGGATGAATTAGAGAATTGGTCTGAAATCAACAAGATGAAATTCAATAACAAGTACTACATTCAAGAAGGAAAAAAAAACCAAATGCACAACTACAAAATGGGGAATAACTGGCTAGGTGGTAGTACTGCTGAAAAGGATTTGAGGGTAACTGTGGATCACAAATTGAATGAGTCAGCGGTGTTACACAGTTGCAAAAAAGGTTAATATTCTGAGGTGTATTAACAGGAATCTCATATGTAAGACACAAGAGCTAACTGTCCCACTCTGCTTGGCCCTGGCGAGGCCTCAGGTGGGGTACTGTGTCCAAAACTGGACACCACACTTTAAGAAAGATATGGATTAATTGGAGAGTGTCCAGAGGACAGCAACACAAATCATAAAGATTTTGAAAACCTGACCTATTAGAAAGTTAAAAAAACAGTCATGTTTACTCTTGAGAAAAGACAACTGAGGGAGGGACCTGATAATTGTCCTCAAATATGTTAAGGGCTGTTATAAAGAGGACAATGATCAATTGTTCTTGCCCTACCTTCAATGGACATGGAGAAGTAATGGGCTTAATCTGCAGCAACAGATAAAGTTAAACATTAGGGGGAAAACTACCATTCTAATTAGCAAGTTAAGCTTTGGACTTGGCTTCCAAGGGAGGTCGTGGAATCCCTATTCTAGGAGGTTTTTAAGAACAGGCTGGACAAACACCTGTCAGGGATGGTCTAGGTTTACTTGGTCCTACCTTGGCACAGGGGGATGGATTTGATGACCTCTTGAGATCCCATCCAGCCAGACATTTCTATGGCCTGGTCTACACTAGGCTTTTATGTCGACTTTAGCGCCGTTATAT
>NW_020694129.1:0-1769 GCF_002925995.2 Terrapene triunguis
GCATCAACCTGCCCCAGGAACACCATGATTTCCACATTGCTGGGGTCTGTGCCTTGGTCTAGGTCCATGTCCATTTCCTCATCACTCTCGTCGCCGCGCTGCAATCGCCTCCTCCTCGGCTGGTCCTGGTTTTGCTTTGGCATGTCCTGGCTCTGCATATACTCCAGGACAATGCGCGTGGTGTTCATAGTGCTCATAATTGCCGCGGTGATCTGAGCGGGCTCCATGATCCCAGTGCTAGCTATGGCGTCTGGTCTGAAAAAAGGCGTGAAACTAGTATCTGAAGGACCAGGGGAAGGAGGGAGGGAGGGAGGGGCGAGTGACGACATGGCGTACAGGTACAGGGAATTAAAATCAAGAAAGGTGGCTTTGCATCAGGGAGAAACACAAACAACTATCACACAGAATGGCCCCCCCCCCAGAGATTGAACTCCAAAGCCTGGGTTTAGCAGGCCGTTGATTTGACGGAGGGAGGGGGGAAGGAAATGAATACAGAACAAAGCTATTTTTTACATCTTAAGACGACGGTGCAGCATGACTGATAGCCCTCGGCATTTTCTGGGTGCTTGGCAGCAAATACTGGGCGCTTGGCAGTTAGCCTTCAGGCCTATTGCACGATCTGATACCCACTGCAGTATGACGACGATGGATACCAGTCGTAATATACTATCTACTGCCAAAAGGCAAGGGGTTGCTGCTGTGTAGCAATGTAGCCCCACGTCTGCCAGCCCCATGTCTGCCAGCACCCAGATCGCCCTCGGCCTCTTCTGGGCGCTTGGCAGAAAATAGCATACTACGACTGATAGCCATCATTGTCAAGACAGTTCGATGGGACAGAGCATGTCTGCCCAGGTGCCCATGATTGACAGCCACTGCTGTACGACAAGGACGGTTACCAGTCGTAATAAACCATCTACTGCCAAAAGGCAAAAGGTAAGGGGCTGGTGCAATGCAGCCCTACGGCTGCCAGTCCCACAGCTACCAGCACCCAGATCACCGATGAAGGCTACCAGTCATGCTGCACCGTCTACCACCAAAAGGCAGTTAGCTGCTGCTGCTGTGTAGCAATGCAGTCCCACGTCTGCCGGCACCCGGATGACATATGGTGACGGTGAGCTGAGCTGAGCGGGCTCCATGCTTGCCATGGTATGTTGTCTGCACAGGTAACCCAGGTAAAAAGGCGCGAATCTATTGTCTGCCGTTGCTGTGACGGAGGGGGAGGGGCCTGACAACATGTACCCAGAACCCCCCGCGGCACTGTTTTGCATCATTCGGGCATTGGGATCTCAACCCATAATTCCAATGGGCGGCGGAGACTGCGGGAACTGTGGGATAGCTACCCATAGTGCAATGCGCCGGAAGTCGACGCTAGCCTCGGTACTGTGGACGCGGTCCGCCGACCTAATGCACTTAGAGCATTTTATGTGGGGACACACACAATCGGCTGTATACAACCGATTTCTATAAAACCGGCTTCTATTAATTCGATCTAATGTCGTAGTGTAGACATACCCTGAAAAAGAACATGTGACCATGTAATTAATGACTCTCATAATAATGTACACACACGGGACCAGAGTTAAGGTTAAATGGGCAATCTTCACTCTGGCATTTCCTGACTTTTGAGTGCTTCGCTGTGCATGATGCACATTCTCAGGCAGCCCCAATCAAGGCCCCGGAGGGAAGCTCGCTGGCACAGGATACCATCAGGAATGACACTCACAACCAATGGGCACAATCTGTACAGAAGTTTTCAACCACAGAACAGT
>NW_020694130.1:0-854 GCF_002925995.2 Terrapene triunguis
GGTCTGTGGGGGTGTCAGGGTTCCCTCCCCACTCTGAACTCTGGGGTAAGACTCCCTAAGCTTATTTCTACCAGTTTAGGTTAAAAACTCCCCCAAGGCACAAATCCTTCTTTGTACCTTGGATTAGGTAACGCTGCCACCACCAAGTGATTTAAACAAACGTTTAGGGAGGGCCACTTGGAGCCCTAACCCCCCCCCCAAATATCCCCCCAAGTCCCTAAACCTCTTTTCCTGGGCAGGCTTGAGAATAATCCCCTCACCAATTGGTACAGGTGAGCACAGACCCAAACCCTTGGATCTTAAAACAATGACAAATCAATCAGGTTCTTAAAAGAAGAATTTTAATGAAAGAAAAGCGGTGGGAGAAGCACCTCTGTATGATTAGAAGGGAAGATAATCTCCCAGGCAATCAGAGTCAAACACAGAGCGTTTCCCTCTGGGCAAAACTTTAAAGTTACAAAAAGAAAACCAGGAACATACCTCCCTCTCAGCACGGAGAAAATCACAAGCCAAAATAAAAGATAATCTAATGCATTCCCTTGCTATACTCACTAACGCTATGGGAGTTGGATCGTTTGCTTCTCTGATCTGTCTACGGCCAAAGCCGCAGGGAACAGACAGACAAAGCCTCCCCCCCAATTTGAAAGTATCTTGTCCCCTTATTGGTTCTTTGGGTCAGGTGTCAGCCAGGTTACCCGAGCTTCTTAACCCTTTACAGGTAAGAGGATTTTGGAGTCTCTGGCCAGGAGGGATTTTATAGTATCGTACACAGGAGGGTTGTTACCCTTCCCTTTATAGTTATGATGGGGGGGGTGATGCTGGGTGGGGGGGGATCTGTGGGGCAGTGATGCTGG
>NW_020694130.1:864-5728 GCF_002925995.2 Terrapene triunguis
CCCCCCCCCCCCAGAGTGCATTTCGGGGGTGGACGTGGCTATTTTATACGACGACTCGCTGAGCATCCGGCCCGACGACTTCACGCTCATGAAGCAATTCATCGGGAAGCTGCTGCGCGCCCTGGCAGGGCCCCGCGTCCAGGTGGGGGCCCGGCCGTCCGTCCATCCGTCTGTCCCTGCGCGGTGTGTCTGTTCGTCCGTCCCTGCACCTGAGGGGCGGAACCCTGTGCTGTGTCCGTCCGTCCATCCCTGCTGTCCGTCCGTCCATCCGTCTGTCTGTGCCCGCGCGGCGTGTCTGTCCATCCAGCTGTCCCTGCGCAGTGTGTCTGTCCGTCCCTGCACCCAAGGGGCCTAACCCTGCGCTGTGTCCGTCCATCTGTCCGTGCCCGCACGGTGTGTCCGTCCGGCTGTCCCTGCGTGGTGTGTCCGTCCGTCCCTGCACCTGAGGGGCCGAGCCCTGTGCTGTGTCCGTCCGTCTGTGCACGTGTTGGGGGCAGGGCAGCTGGTGACAATCTGCTCTTTTAAACAATCTCCCCCCCTGACTCCTTTCATTCCCCTTCTGCCCCGGGGGCTTCGTGCCCCCTCCCCTTCCCCCCTTGCTGCCCCCTTTCCCCCCCAGATCGCCGTGGTCCAGTTCTCCTCCCACATCAACCACGTTTTCACCTTTGCCGACTACGTCACGAAGGGCCTGGAGGCCGTGGAGCAGGACCTGATGGCCTTCCCCCATCTGAAGGGGAACACTCACACCCCCTCAGCCATCCTCTTCACGGTGTGAGTACCCCACAGGGGCAGGAGGGGTGCAGCTGCCCCCCCCGGATTCCCCGCACTGACCCTGCCCGCTCTCCCCGCAGAAAACAAACCTTCGCCCCCGAGCACGGCGCCCGGTCCCACGCTAAGAAGCTGCTGATCGTCCTGACCGACGGGCAGTCCACCGACACCAGAAACTTCTTCCCCCAGGCCATCCAGGCGGCCAACAACATGGGGCTGGTCCGCTACGCCATCGGGGTACGGCGGGGGGAGCTGGCCAGGGGGCTGGAGCATCCCTGCCGTGCTCTGGGCTCTGAAAAACTCTCCAGGTTCCTCCAGCGTTCTAGGTTCTGGAGGCTCCTTGAAGGTTTGGGGTTCCCAGCAGTTCTGGGGAGACCTTAAAGGTTTTGGGTTTTAAGCTGTTCTGGAGGGTCCTTAATGGATTGGGGAACCGAGAGGTTCTTTAAAGGTTCTAGTGTCGGAGAGGTTCTGGAAGGATTTTAGGAGGTTCTGGGAGGTTCTGATTGGTTCCTGAGAGGTTCTGGAGGTTCCGTGAGGTTTTGGGAGGTTCCTGAGAGGTTTCGGAGGTTAATGGGAGGTTCTAGAGGTTCGATGAGGGTCTCATTGGTTCCTGAGAGGTTCTGGAGGATGCTAACGAGTTTTGGGAATTCACTGAAGGTTCTGGGTCCTCAGACGTTCTGGAGGGCACTTAATGTTTCTGTTGTCTGTGGGTATTTTGAAAGTTCTGGGCTTCCCAAAGGTTCTGGAGGCTCTTTGAAGGTTTTGGTTTCCAGGAGGATCTGGAATATGCTAAGTGTCGCTGCAGGTTCCCTAAAGGTTCTGGAGGATGCTGGGGAGGTTCTGGGTGTGGGTGATGGATCTGTGGGGTTCTGTGGGTCCTAGGAGGTTCCAGTTGGTTCTGGAATATGGTGGGGGGCTCTGGAGAACGCTAGGGGGTGTCTGCATGTGTGTGAGGGGTCCCCAGGGGGGGTTCTAGTTGGTTCTAGAGCATGGTGGGGGGGGCCCTGGAGGACCATGGGGGGTTCCGTGTTAGTGTGAAGGGCCTGTGGGTTTCTGGGGGGTCTGGAGCCCATTCCTGGAGGTCTCTCTCCCCCGTCCCCCGGTTCCAGGTGGGCAAGGCGTTCTCCACGTCCGAGGCGCGCCAGGAGCTGCTCACCATCGCCTCGCGGGCTGAGAACGTCTTCCAGGTTGGGAGCTTCTCCGCCCTCAGCACCATCCAGGAGCAGCTTCGCGAGAAGATCTTCGCTATTGAAGGTGCGGGGCCCACGGATCCTCCTCCAGCCCGGATGCCTTGGTCCGACTCCCCATCCCGGTGTCTGGGAGTGCTGGGGTGGGGAGCGCCCCTACCTGGGCGCCTGGGTCCCATTCCCCATCCCGGTGTCTGGGAGTGCTGGGGTGGGGAGCGCCCCTACCCGGGCGCCTGGGTCCCATTCCCCATCCCAGTGTCTGGGAGTGCTGGGGTGGGGAGCGCCCCTACCCGGATGCCTGGGCAGGGCCGCCCGGGGGGGGGCAAATGGGGCAATTTCCTCCAGGCCCCGGGCCCCGCAGGGGCCCTGGCCCTGCCTCTGCCTTCGCCCATCCCCTGGTGCCTCAGCAGGGCAGAGGCGTGGCTCTGGGCGGGGCCTGAGCTCCTCCCACTGAGTCAGAGCCGCGTGGTAAGGGGGCGGGGCTGCGAGATCCGGTCCCGCCGGAACCACGCCGCTGCAGCGCTGTCCAGGGGCCAGGGCAGCTCCTGGACGCGGCGCGCTGAGGCTCCAAGAGAGGGGAGAGGCGGCGGTAACCCAGGAGCGGCCCTGGACAGCGCTGCTGGGGGGTGTGTGTGTGCGGTGGTCAGGGCACGGGGGGCTGGATCGAGGGCACTCCGGGGGTCTGTCAGGACTCGGCGGAGGGATGGATAGGGGTTAGGGCAGTCAGGGGACGGGGGGGTTGGTGGGGACCGGGGTGGTGGTTGGGGGGTGGTGGTGAGGGGACAAGGAGCAGGATGGGTCGGGGATTCTGAGGGGGGCAGGAAGTGGGTGGGGATCAGATAGGGGGCAGGGCCAGGCTGTTTGGGGAGGCCAGGGCCGGCTCCAGGCACCAGCCGAGCAAGCCCGTACTTGGGGCGGCAGATTCGAAGGGGCGGCATTCCGCCCAATCCTTTTTTTTTTTCCTTCGCCGCTGCGGCCGCCCCACAGGTTTTTTTCTTTACTCTTTTTGGTTTGCTGATCCGGCCACCCTGTAGGGGGCAGCGGTGTGGAGGAGGGGAGCGCCTTGCTGGGAGCGGGCTGCGTACTCCATCTGCCCCAGCCGGTGCCAGGTCTGCAGCAAGCCTGGCAGGGCAGCCCGCATCCTTCCCTGACCGCTGACTAGAGCGGCACAGAGCCCTCCCGGCAGGCGGCGTGGCGGGAGGGGCCGCGTGGAGAGCGCCCGGCTGAAGGAAGCCCTGGCCACCCCCCTTCTCTCTCCCCCCCCCCCCCCCCCCCCCCCCCCCCCCCCCGCTGCCCGGGGCACACCCGCGCTCCGGCCGCCCTGCACGGTTTTTGGTTTTTTTCGCTTGGGGCAGCAAAAAAGCCAGAGATGGCCCTTGGGGAGGCACAGCCTTCCCTACCCTAAAGCTCATTCAGCGGCTTGAGGCTTGCAGAAGAGCCAAGCTGTTACCTTTCCCCTTAGGGCTACCATCCCTTTCACTTCTCAAATGCCAAATTACAGTCTACATTTCATTTCAGTGCCATAGGGAGATTCATGTCAGGGGAGGGGAGCTTCATTTCAAATTAGCCACTTTAGATTAACAGGGATAGAGCCAAGAGAGCCATGGGGGAGGGATCACATGAGAAGAGCAATATCCTACACCATCTACCTCCTTCCCAACCCTACCAAGGGAGACCCCCCCTCTGCATTCCCCGAGGCTCCAGAGGGGTTAATTCAGTGGGTCTCAAACTTTTGTACTGGTGACCCCTTTCAGACAGCAAACCTCTGAGTGCGACGACCCCCCCCTTATAAATTAAAACCACTTTTTTATATATTTAACACTATTATAAATGCTGGAGGCAAAGCAGGGTTTGAGATGGAGGCTGACAGCTCGCGACCCCCAGTAATAACCTCGTGACCCCCTGAGGGGTCCCGACCCCCAGTTTGAGACCCCCTGGGTTAATTTAATTTTAGCACCCTGTGTCCATTCACAGACATGTGCTATTTTGAGCATTTCAGTTTTCACTACATAGGCTCATCCCAGATTCTGGAACAAGCTCAAATGCTCAGTTCGCGGAGTATGTACATAGTCTATACTAAAGACAAACCCACAGTAACCGTCTCCAGTTTGTGAGGGACCCCATGGAACCAGCCTCTAGGAAACAGATACATTCATGGAGGTTAAGTCCATTAATGGCTATTAGCCAGGATGGGTAAGGAATGGTGTCCCTAGTCTCTGTTTGTCAGAGGGTGGAGATGGATGGCAGGAGAGAGATCACTTGTTCATTACCTGTTAGGTCCACTCCCTCTGGGGCACCTGGCATTGGCCACTGTCGGCAGACAGGATACTGGGCTGGATGGACCTTTGGTCTGACCCGGTACGGCCGTTCTTATGTTCTAACCTAAATGAACCCAACGTTATGGAGACAGATATGAGTCAAGGAAGCCAGCAAAGTATCAGAAACCTGGAAAAATCTCTGACTGGATGGGCTCAGGCGTTTGGTCACAAGCTGAGGTGGTTCAAAAGTTTTGGATTTTTTTTAAGATGGATTTTTTTATTGTTTCTTTAAACAATCAAACACAGCAAGCAGCAAATATTTGGCCACACACTCCTGAAACCCCAAACCATGTTCAGGTTTTGACAGACTAATTTCAGCTTTTCAATTAAAAAAACCACAACACATTTTGAAGGAAAGCAGACATTGTCCGTGATTTTTTTCTGCTTTTAAAAAACCCCTAGTTTTCGATCCAAAAAAAGTTTTGATGGAAAGTATTTGTCCAACCCTTTTAATGAGCTTTAGAGCCTTTTAGCACTAGCTGATGCTGAGAACCAGGGATACCTGGTAAAGGTGACTTGAAAAGAAGTTTTCTCAAAACTGGGTTTGTGCCAAGATGCGGAAGGTTTTTAAATGTTTATTTTTCCCAGGGC
>NW_020694130.1:5738-11279 GCF_002925995.2 Terrapene triunguis
GGGTCTCACCCCCTCTTTTCCTCCCCCCAGGGACGGCCCAGGTTTCCAACGCCAGCTCGTTTCAGCTGGAGCTGTCGCAAGGTGGATTCAGCGCCCTGCTCACCCCGGTGGGTAGAACCCCTCCCCCGTGCACCCTGGGGGGCCGGCCCGGTCCATGGGCTCGAGCTTCAGCTGGGGGGTGCGGCAGAGAGTCGTCCCCCCCTGGGGGCTGTGGTCAGACCATGTGTAATATACGGTCCCACCACAAGGTGGAGCCAGCCACCCTGCTATGAACATGGCAATTATTGCTGGGCTCATTACCATTAATAATTAGTCTGTTAACCCTCATATTTCTAACAATTTTAATTGATTATAATTATTCCTAATTCAGAATGTACTTTAATAAAGCACCATCCATGTTATAATTGTCCTAACTGATAGTAACATTTCATGATTAATATTAACACCATTGTTAATATCCCAGCTCGCTCGGACGGTGAATACACTGATTTAGTGTCCCGGCACCAGGGTTAGGAGTTTTCCCATTAGTAGATCTGGGTTTCTCATGCCTGGGAAGAGTTTTCTCATTGGCTCACGGATACCGTCCTCGCTAACCTGGGCTGAACCGTCTTCTCCTTCTCAGCAACAGCCTCTCAGGGACATTAGTAGCTTGGTATTAGGAGGATAAACATTAGCAGAGAGCGATATATTACTGCCAAGAGACTTCTTAATATCAAGGGGAATTATTATTAATAAGAACTTTGAATATTAATAAGGATAACAGTAACATTATCTATCTATCCATCCATCCCCATCCACCCCCTCTATCTATCTATCCCCGTACACCCCATCTATCTATCTATCTATCTATCTATCTATCTATCTATCTATCTCCTCACTGCTTTTAATAATATTCTCATATTGATATATACCCATTTATCTAGCTGGCTTTCCCATTGACATGAAGTTCGCTAAATACTTGGTCTCACTGAGACAGTTTTCCATTCATGTTCATATTTCCTTATTTACATGATTGTTTTTGCATTAATATTCATATTTATGGTTATTAGTTATTAATATTCATGTCAATGAGACGACGACTATAAATGAGAAGACAGTCACATGACTGAACAGCTGTGTCGGTGAGAACACGGACTTCGCAAACTACCGGTGTCCGTGGCTGTATATTGCTATACGTGATATTATAATTCTCATTAACATTAACAGCTGTTTAATGAGATTTGCTTATTGTTACTAATGAGTGCCTAGTGGCTATTAATATAGTCCCTTCTGTAAAATCGGTTTCCTCGTTATATTGACGGTAATATCTTCTCATTTGTTATTCATTGTTTTGCATGATTCTGCATCATTTTCTAATTCATGGTAGACTTTTCTCATTGATCATGTTAGTTATCGGTCAGTATTAATTATGCACCTTCTGGTTTCTTCCCACTTCCCTCTTCGGGGTTGGCAACGTTTGTAGCTTTCTTCCAACGCTCGCGGCCGTACGCCCTGTCATGCCAGTCGGTCTCTCTAGGGTCCACCAACGTCCAGTTCACGTGCCGAGTCTTTAGCCTCATGCTCCATCCTCTTCCATCTGTGATCATTGCGAGGGCCCATGTGTCTCTCCAGTCTCCGCTGGACACGTCCGTACCGACCTCAGCCCCTCGGCTCGTCTTGCATTGGGGTGGCCGATCGCCACCTCGTTTCATTCCCTGTCACGGAGCGTCCGGCCGTTTGACCATCTGGAGAACATCGTCACCATGGTGGAGAGCAGATGCCCGAGTGTCACCGGTTTTCCCCGTGGCTAGGAATAGCTCAGTGAGACTTTTCCTGCTGGAGATACGCTCTCCATTCCTGTTCGCTCGTGGCGATGAATATACTTTTCTTCCTCCTCCTCCTCCTCCTCCTTCTTCATCTCCATCACTGGCGGTTTGCACCCCCGGTCGCCCATTCTGCACCATCCTCTGCTCATCTCTTTGTGGACGACTTGTCTTTTAGATCCACCCGAGGGAACCACCTCGTCCAGCCACGACCTTTTTCCACCCCTTGTTCTTGTGACATCGACTTCCCCTCCAGCGCCAGAAATCTGCGTCACCTGCCCAACCTCCTACAGCAAATCGGTCTTACCTCCCTTTTCCTAGAGGGTCTCCGACAACCCCCTGCCGAGTGCCCGTCACCTCCAGTGTGATAGCCTCTGATTCTGATCCGACCGGCGGGTCTCCTTGGGCGCCGGCTTTGCTCACGGCTCGGCGTTTCTCCTCCTTCCTCGGGGCGGTTTTCAGAGGTCGTCTGCACCCCGTATCTCTGCACATGAGGTTGCGGTGATGGCCCAGTCGTCGGGGGCCGGGTGGGGGTTAGTGTGGTGAGGATTAGGTAACATAGACTAGTCATAGACTCATGGAATCATAGAATATCCGGGTTGGAAGGGACCTCAGGAAGTATCTAGTCCAACCCCCTGCTCAAAGCAAGACCAATCCCCAACTAAATCATCCCAGCCAGGGCTTTGTCAAGCCTGACCTTAAAAACCTCTAAGGAGGGAGATTCCACCACCTCCCTAGGGAACCCATTCCAGTGCTTCACCCCCCTCCTAGTGAAATAGTGTTTCCTAATATCCAACCTAAACCTCCCCCACTGCAACTTGAGACCATTACTCCTTGTTCTGTCATCTGCCACCACTGAGAACAGCCGAGCTCCATCCTCTTTGGAACCCCCCTTCAGGTAGTTGAAAGCAGCTATCAAATCCCCCCTCATTCTTCTCTTCTGGAGACTAAACAATCCCAGTTCCCTCAGCCTCTCCTCATAAGTCATGTGCTCCAGACCCCTAATCATTTTTGCTGCCCTCCGCTGGACTCTCTCCAATTTTTTCACATCCTTCTTGTAGTGTTGGGCCCAAAACTGGACACAGTACTCCAGATGAGGCCTCACCAATTTGGAATAGAGGGGAATGATCACGTCCCCCGATCTGCTGGCAATGCCCCTACTTATACAGCCCAAAATGCCGTTAGCCTTCTTGGCAACAAGGGCACACTGTTGACTCATATCCAGCTTCTCGTCCACTGTGACCCCTAGGTCCTTTTCTGCAGAACTGCTGCCTAGCCGCTCGGTCCCTAGTCTGTAGCTGTGCATGGGATTCTTCCGTCCTAAGTGCAGGACTCTGCACTTGTCCTTGTTGAACCTCATCAGGTTTCTTTTGGCCCAATCCTCTAATCTGTCTAGGTCCCTCTGTATCCTATCCCTATCCTCCAGTGTATCTACCACTCCTCCCAGTTTAGTGTCATCTGCAAACTTGCTGAGGGTGCAAGCCAGTAATGAAGTAGTCAGTAATGAATAATTATTTCGGCTCATTAATAGTCTGAATATTTCCCCTCATTAGTATCCTATTTCCCATCATTAATCATTATTTTAGCTTATTCATATGCCGAAGGCGTCACCTCAGTCATAGTCATGTGGGCTCATTAGTGTTCGGCGGTCGTTCGTTAACGCTGGCCTGAGGGGGGTGAATTGGTGGGTTACTGGCAGCGGGGGTGGGGGACGGGCTAGGACGCCTGGGTCCCTCACGGCCCTCTCTCTGTTTCTCTTCTTCCACCCCTAGGAGGCCGTTGTGGTGGGGGCAGTGGGGGCCTATGACTGGGCGGGGGGGCTGGAGGAGTGGTCGGGAGACCCCCCCCTCGCGGCCTTCATCAATGAGTCCTCCCTGGGGCAGGAGGCCAAGGACTCGTACCTGGGTGAGTGACCCCCCTGTCCCCCCATACCCCTCCCCCATCTACCCCCTTCCCCCCAGCCCCCCCATGCTAACTCCCTCCCCCCACAGGCTATGCCATGGCCCTGGCCCGCCAGGGGGGCCGTTTCCTGTACGTGGCCGGAGCCCCGCGGTTTGGGCACGTCGGGCGCGTCGCAGTCTTCCAGCGCCACGGGGGGCGGGTCGGAGACAGTGTCCAGGGGGAGCAGGTGAGAATCGAGTCCCCCCCGCCCCCATCCGTCTGTCCCCCCTGCTTCCCTGTCTGTCTGTCCATCCACTTGTGCCCCTGTCTGTCTGTCCGGCTGCCCCCCCGCTCCCGTCTGTCCGTCCGGCTGCCCCCCTGCTTCCCTGTCTGTCTGTCCGGCTGCCCCCCCGCTCCCGTCTGTCCGTCCACCCCCCTCGTCCTTCTGTCTGTCCCTCTCCTCACAACTCTGTCCATCTGTCAATCCATAACCCTTTCCCCCACCCGTCTGTCCAGGCCCCCAGTGCCTCCCACCCCCCGTTCCTCCCTCCGGCTCTGCCCCCAGCCCCTCCTCCGTCTGTCTGTCCTCCCCCACCTCCCTGTCCAGCCCCTCAGCACCCTGCATCCGTCTGTCTGTCTCTCCCCCCCAGGTGGGCGCCTCCTTCGGGGCCGAGCTCTGCACCCTGGACCTGGACGGCGACGGCGACACAGACCTGGTTCTGATCGGGGCCCCCGGCCACCAGAACCGCAGCCGGGGCGGCCTGGTCCGGGTCTGTGCCCTGCGGGATGGGGTGAGCCCGGGGGAGATAGGGGTGGGGCTTGGGGGCGAGCAGAGGGATTGGGGGGGGGATGGGTAGAGAGGAGGGGGACCAGGCTGGGGGGCTGGGGGTGAGGTGGGGGGCCAGGCTGGGAGGAGATGGGGGTGGGGGTGGGGCGGGGGGACCGGGCTGGGGGGAGCTGGGGAGAGAGGGGGCTGGGATCTGATCTGGTCTCTCTCTGCCCTAGGGCTCCCTGAGCTGTGCCCAGACACTGTGGGGGTCCCCGGGGGACGGGCTGGGTCGGTTCGGGGCGGCACTGGGGCCCCTGGGGGACGTGAACGGGGACGGCGCGGGAGATGTGGCCATCGGGGCCCCCATGGAGGATGAGGGCAGGGGGGCCCTTTACATCTTCCTGGCGGAGCCGGGGAGACTGGCCCTGAGAGACCCCCACAGCCAGGTGAGACCCCTGGGGACTGCGGGTCCGGAATGAGGGGCACCGGCAGAGCTGGGGGGCAGGGCTGGGCTGGCACGGGCGGCGGGGCGGGAGGGGCGGGGGCGGGGCGGGGGGGGGGCCCAGGGCTGGGCTGGCAGGGGCTGCGGGTCGGGAGTGAGGGGCACGGTCCTATCTCTCTCTCCCCCTCCCCCCAGCGTATCTCCGCCTGGTCTCTTTCTCCCGCCCTCCGGTTTTTTGGTCAGTCCGTCCAGGGGCGGCTGGATCTCAGCGGGGATGGACTCACGGACGTGGCCGTTGGGGCCCTGGGCCGGGCCGTGCTGCTCAGGTAGGGGAGAGGCCAGCGGAGGGCACTGCTGCGGGGAAGCTCGCAGCACTGGGGAAATCGGGGGGCGGAATTGGGGCTGCTGATGGGGGGGCGCGTCCGTCTGTCCTGATCTCTCACTGTCCGTCCGTCTGTCTCCCGGCAGGTCCCGTCCGGTGATCAGCGTCTCCTGCTCCATGGTGCCGAATCCAACCCTGATCCCCCTGGACAATGTCGGCTGCACAGGGGGGGCGGGCGGGGGGACCGGGCAGTTTGCCCTGACCCTGTGCTTCAACCTCAGCCAGATCAGCCTGGGGGGGCCAGGTGAGACCCCCCCACCCGCTC
>NW_020694131.1:0-10206 GCF_002925995.2 Terrapene triunguis
GTACGTCTAGTGTATGCATTGAGGCTTCGAATGAGTTCGCATGTGGCTTAAGGAAAAAGGTTGGTAAGTGTATTGGCTCATTAATGTGGAATGACAAGTGTACCTTAGGAAGAAAATTGGGGTGTAACCTGAGGGTAACCTTGTCTTTGAAAAATAGCGTATATGGTGGGTCTGCCATAAGAGCTGCTATTTCTCCTGCCCGCCTGGCGGAGGTAATTGCCACTAAAAATGCTGTTTTCATCGAAAGGTGTAAAAGGGAGCACGTGGCTAGGGGTTCAAATGGTTGCTGAGTTAGGCAAGATAGAACTAGATGAAGGTCCCACGGAGTGGTGGGTGGTTTTACGTCTGGGTATAGGGTTTGTAGTCCCTTGAGGAAGCGCTTGGTGATCGGATGAGCAAATACAGAAGTATCATCGATTTTGTCATGAAAAGTTGTAATAGCAGCTAAATGGACCCTGATGGAACTGGAAGAAAGGCCGGATTGCTTAAGGTCCAATAGGTATTCAAGTATGAGCGGAAGAGATGCTGACGTGGGACTAAGTTGTTTAGTTGAACACCAGTGTGTGAATCGTTTCCACTTACATAGATAGGTGGTGCGAGTAGATTGTGTTCTGCTATGTAGGAGCAGTCTTTGAACTTGTTCAGAGCAATCTAGTTCGTTTTGGGAGAGCCATGGAGGAACCATGCTTTGAGGTGGAGCATGGGTAGGTTGGGGTGGAGAAAACGGCCGTGTTGCTGTGATAGGAGGTTTGGAATGAGAGGCAAGGGGATTGGTGGTCGAATCGACATTTTGGTGAGAAACGGAAACCAGGGCTGTCTGGGCCATGATGGGGCAATTAGGATCACCTTGGCCCCATCTGTTCGTATTTTTATCAGGACCCTGTTCAGAACCGGTATCGGGGGAAACGCATAGAGTAAGTTTTGGTTCCATGGGATCATGAATAGTACATTCCTCCCAAGGAATGTTTGCCTAGCCGTGCTCTGGAGCAAAACTTGGGACATTTCTTGTTTTTTGCAGTTGCAAAGAGGTCTATTTCTGGGTAGCCCCAAATGCGGAATATGTTGTGAATGGTGTGCTCGTTTAATTCCCATTCGTGATCCCACGGGAAACGTCTGCTTAGTTCGTCCGCTGTGGTATTCATCACTCCGGGAAGATAGGCCGCTGATACCCGGATGTTGTTCGCAATGCACCAGTTCCAGAGCTTCAGAGCCTCTGTGCACAGAGAGTGGGATCGAGCTCCCCCTTGCCTGTTCACGTAGAACATGCATGAAATATTGTCTGTCATTATGCGTACGTGTTGGTTCTTGATCAGTGGCAGGAATTGACGGCACGCATTGCGAATGGCTCGAAGTTCTAGGACGTTTATATGGAGAGAGGACTCAGTTGAAGACCAAAGCCCCTGGGCTGTGTGGTGAGACATGTGTGCACCCCATCCTGTCAGAGATGCATCGGTCGTCAGTATGAGGGATGGAGCCTGCTGAAGAAAGGGGACTCCAGAGGTTGGAGTGAATTGTCCACCACTGTAGAGAATCTTTGACTCGGATAGGTATGGAGAGAGTCTTGTTTAAAGGGTGCACATTCGGTCTGTACACCGTGGCCAACCACGCTTGGAAGCACCTCATGTGTAGATGTGCATTTTGGACGACGGAGGTGCACGAGGCCATGTGACCTAGTATTTGTAGGCAGTCCCGGACAGTCACCTGGGGACTGTTGTGAATCGTTGTGGCCAGTTGACTTATAGAATTGAAGCGGGCTGGTGGGAGAGATGCCAACCCCGTCCAGGAGTCTAGGTATGCCCCTATGAACTCCAGATGTTGGGTGGGGTATAATGTGGATTTGTTTTTGTTTACTTGCAGGCCTAGAGATAGGAAACAATCAATGGTAAGTCGTATGGATCGGAGAGCTTCGTCGAACGTTGAAGCTTTGAGGAGGCAATCGTCTAGGTAAGGAAATATTACGACCCCTTGTTTTCTGAGGTAGGCTGTAACTACGACTAGGATCTTGGAAAAAACACGGGGGGCCGTGGACAGTCCGAAGGGGAGAACCCGGTATTGGAGATGTGTGGAGCCGAGAGTAAAGCGTAGGAATCGTCTGTGGGACGGGTGTATAGTCACATGAAAATAGGCGTCCTGTAGGTCGAGGGCTGAAAACCAGTCGCCCTGCTCCAGCGCTGGGATTATAGTGGTGAGAGTGACCATCTTGAACTTTTGCTTTTTGACAAATTTGTTGAGCCGCCTGAGGTCGAGGATTGGTCGCCATCCCCCATTTTTCTTCTCTGTTAAGAAATAATGGGAATAAAACCCCTTCCCTCTGTGTCGTTCTGGCACAGTTTCTACTGCTCCCAGTTGAAGGAGATGCTGCACTTCTTGGAAGAGTAGTTGCTCGTGAGATGGGTCCCTGAAGAGGGACGGGAAGGGTGGGTGGGTGGGAGGGAGGGAGAGGAAGGGGATGGCGTATCCAATTGTAACTACCTCTATGACCCATTTGTCGGATGTAATTTTTTGCCATTGATGAGAGAATGGTCGTAGGCGGTGTCCAAAGATAGGTGTGCCGGCTGAAGTGGGAACGCTGTTTTCTAAACCCTCAACCAATGCTTCAAATCTGTCTATTAGTTGGAGGGGGTTGCAGCGCCCCTGTAGAGTTAGGACGACGACGTTGGAATCTTGGTCTTTGGCGTTGTTGCGGCTGCTGTTGTTCCTGCGGTCTATAGGAATGTTGTGTAAATGCGGGGTAGCGTGGACATTGATAAGGTTGGTATCTAAATTGTCGTCTTCTGGTTGCAGGTGGCTGGAGGCCTAGGGACTGGAGGGTTGCTCTTGCGTCCTTCATCGAATGAAGCATGTCGTTTGTGGTGGAGGCAAAAAGTTTTTCCCCGTCGAAGGGAAGATCTTCAATGATGCTCTGGACCTCTCGAGGGAAGAAGGAGGAAGAGAGCCATGAACCCCGTCGCATGACCACTGCTGTGGCGGTCGACCTTGCTGCAGTGTTAGCTACATCGAGGGCCGCTTGGAGAGCGGTGCGTGATATGGTTTGTCCCTCGGAAACCAGAGCTGTGAATTGTTGTTTCTTCTGCTCTGGGATGTGATCAATAAAATCCATGAACTTACTATAGTTTTTGTGGTCATATTTTGCAAGGACTGCAGTATAATTAGCTATGCGAAAATGTAGCGTCGAGGATTTACGCTACATTTACTTTACGGCCGAAGAGGTCCAGGCGTTTACTGTCTTTGTTGGCTGGGGTGGAGCGGGTGTACTGTTGTTTGGCCCTCTGGTTCACTGCGTCCACTACCAATGAGTTTGGCGCCGGATGGGTAAAAAGGAATTCAGAGCCCTTTGAAGGGATGAAGTACTTCCTGTCCGCTTGTTTACAGGTAAGTAGGCTTGTGGCTGGATTCTGCCAGATGGATTTAGCGGGTTCTAAAAGGGCTACGTTGATTGGCAATGCCACTCTAGAGGAAGAAGAGGGCTGCAGGATGTCTGTTAGCTCATGCTGTTGTTCAGTGACTTCCTCCAAGTTAATTTTTAAGTCACCGGCAGCTCTTTTAAAGAGGTCTTGGAATTTTGCATAGTCATCCGACGGTGTTGGAGGAAGGGGAAGTAAGGCTTCCTCAGGCGTTACGTCGGGCTCTGCTGGAATAGGAGCAGGACTCAGTTGCTCCTGGGAGTGTGACGGTGCTGCCTGGTATCTTATGTCACCGGCAGATCCGTCACGTGGCGGTGCTAAACCGGCGTTGCACCTGGTCGAAGTGCCGTAGCGCATGCGTTCTCGGGGGTACGATACCCATGGTGCCCAACATTGCCATGGTGGTGGGTAGGGCATAGGTGGTGCCATCCAAGGGTTCACTCCCCATGGGGCAGGATCCTGATAACAGGCTGAGGTGATTTGTTTGTAACCCCTGTTGATTGGGGTGTGGGAGTCTTGATCAGGAGAAAAAACTGCCTGTGGATCAGTTTCCTCCTCACTGGAGGAAGGTTGTTCTGATCCTGAGTCATGCATTGGAGAAAAACAGGCAGTCATCAGGGGAGACTGCAGAATAGGTGACACCGATAGATCTGCTGTTGAGTAAATTGAAGAGGTGAGGCTCCTGCATGAGGTGAAAACTGTGGAGGAGGAAGTTGCCCTGAGGGAACATTCCTCTGAGCAGGGGTTTTGCCTTTGATCTCCCTGTCAGTCTGTGCCGCGGTTGCCGGTGCCGTGGTAGGTGCCGTGGGGGCAACATCAGCCTGCTGAGGGTCAGCCAGGGCGGGAAATGTCGGCACCGCGTCCATCTCGGTGCCGAACGGTGCCATAAACGAGGCAGGCAACTGAAAGCCTGAAGCCTCGGCACCGGAGCCTCGCGCCGCCGCCGCA
Source organism: Terrapene triunguis (assembly GCF_002925995.2). Lineage (NCBI taxonomy): Eukaryota > Metazoa > Chordata > Testudines > Emydidae > Terrapene > Terrapene triunguis. The sequence goes on from NW_020694131.1 coordinate 4,353, forward strand.
ACCTGAGGTGGCTTTCGTGCGGTGCCTGAGGAGCCCGGGTCTTCAAAAGTGCTGAGGCGAGGAAACACAGGCAGGGAAACTGTTGACCTGCCTGAGGCACTTTTGTGCCTCACCAACTTCCTTGTTGGAGAGGGCTGCCCCTTCTTTGAAGTTTTCTTCAGGTTTTTTGAAGCAGGGGGGCTGTGTCGGGCAGTAGAGCCGGAGTCGGCGCCTGGGTCTGAAACTGACCCGATAGACTTCTGCAGGAGGAGCAGTTTCAATTTGAACTCCCTGTCCTTTCGTGCCCTGGAACTGAGTTTGGTACAGTGGGCACATTTTTGGGGAATGTGTGTTTCCCCCAGGCATTTTATACAAAGAGAATGGCCATCAGAGAGCGGGATAGCATCCTTGCACGTAGAGCAGTGCTTAAAGCCTGTGGAGCCAGGCATGGTAGAAGCGGCTGCGGCTGATAGAATTTTTTTTTTTTTTTTTTTTTTTTTACAGATAAAGAACTATTAAACTAGACTAACAAGAACTGACAACAAACTAACTACTATAACAGGTAATTGTAAGAAAGTGAGGGATTTCCTAACGAGTCTGCTGAGCTCCGTCTCAGGCCGGGGACGGTAGAGAAGGAACTGAGGAGATTGGCCACGCATGTGTACTATTATCCTAGACTCACAGCGGGGGGCAGCCTCTGCGCATGCGTGGCCAGTACAAGTACTGCTACGAAAAATCTCCGAGCGAAGGTGCAGGGACACACCAACACCTGGAGTGGAGCACCCACAGGGACATCTCTTGAAGAAGAATGGCCACTGTCCTGGCTGGCCCCACTGTGGGTGCCAAGTGGCTTCGTGTTCCCTACCGGCCGGTGTCCTGTGGGCAAATCTGCTGGACTGGCCCGAGTCTGCCTCCGAAACCACGGACGGTGACCTGGATGGCCATGGTGGTGCCGTGGGACGGTGCCGGTCCGGGGTTGGAGAGTAGTACCTCCGTGACCGGGACCGGGAGTAACGTCTTGCCGACCTGGACCTGGACCGGTACCGGTGACCTCGGGACTGGGAACGACTACGAGTGGTTGGTCTTGGGGACCGCGTGGCTGACACGTCCCTACTCGAGTAGGGCTACTGGGTCGGTGCTGGGCGCTTGTTGGAGCCCGACGGCTGTGCGGCCCTCTGCGCCGAGGGAAGCCGGGAGTCCTTCCCGTGGAGCTCGACCGGGAATGGCGCCGTGAACGGTGCCGAGATGGTGACCGTGATGGGCGCACCATTGCCGGCTTGCCTCTGGATGGCAGTCTCGGCGGATTATCTTTGGCTTGGAGGGGGCCCTCAGCGGACAATTTGCTGCCTCAAATGTGCCTGGGGTGGAGGGCTGTTCCAAAAGCTCCTCCAGCCCTTCCTCCTCACTTGATGCGCCTATCCCGGGGCTCGACGGGCCTTTCGGCGCCGGAGCCACTGGCACTGGGATCTGTGCTGGGGTCGCCACTCCCTTAGGCGCAGTCGAGGTCTTCGCGGGCGTTGCCCTCTTATGTGGGGAGCATCCTCGGGCCTTGGGTTGGCCCTTCGATTTTGCCAGCGAAGATGACCGGTGCCGGGGGCGGTCTTGCTGTGCCGGTGCTGTCGGCTTATGGTGCCCCGCCGGTGCCGGATCACGAACCGATGCCGGGGCACTCCGCACCGAAGTTGATGGTGCCACGGCCTGTTGCGTCGAAGTGGAGGGCTGTAATGCAGCCTCCAGGAGCAGCTGCTTAAGGCAAAATTCTCTCTCTTTCTTAGTCCTGGGCTTGAAGGCCTTACAGATCTTGCAGCGCTCTTTTTGGTGCGCTTCCCCCAGGCAACGGAGACACAAGTCGTGGGGATCGCTTATCGGCATAGGCTTGCGGCACATGGCACAAGCCTTGAAGCCTTGGGCGTGCGGCATGCCCCGCCGCCCAGGGCCGGTGTCGGGATTGACCTAACACCTAACACAAAGGAGCTTAACTACTACTAAAGAACTGTTAACTGCTAAGATTAACACTAGGAACTAACGAACTGATAACTGCTAAGAAGAACTCTAACTATTAACGCTAAGAGACACTCTCAAGCGAGAGACAGAGTTGTTCCAACGCCGTCACGGATGGTAAGAAGGAACTGAGGGAGGGTCGGGCCTGCAGGGATATATATACGGTAGAGCGGGGCGCCGCTCTGGCGGGAGGGGGGACCCTGCCGGCCCGACGGGAGCCGCTGAGGGAAAAAGTTTCCGACGTCCGTGCACGCAACGCGCGCACACCTAATGTGTAATGGACGTGAACAATAACTCGAAGAAGAACAAGCCTTATGGGGGCGGGGGAATGGTAGATGTGGTATATCTTGCCTTCAGTAAGGTTTTTGATACTGTCTCACAGGACCTTCTCATTAACAAACTAGGGAAATGCAGCCTAGATGGAGCTACTATAAGGTGGGTGCAGAACTGGTTAGAAAACCGTTCCCAGAGAGTAGTTATCAATAGTTCACAGTCATGTTGGAAGGGCATAACAAGTGGGGCCCCTCAGGGATCAGTTCAGGGTCTGGTTCTGTTCAATGACTTCATCAATGGTTTAGATAATGGCACAGAGAGTACACTTATAAAGTTTTTTGGACAATACTAAGGTGGGAGGCGTTGCAAGTGCTTTGGAGTACAAAACTGATCTGGACAAACTGGAGAAATGGTCTGAAGTAAGTAGGATGAAATTTAATAAGGACAAATGTAAATTACCACACTTAGGAAGGTACAATCAGTTGCACACATAAAGAATTGGGAAATGACTGCCTAGGAAGGACTACTACAGAAAGGGATCTAGGGGTCATAGTGGATCACAAACTAAATACGAGTCAGCAGTGTAACATTGTTGCAAAAAACAAACATACATAATTCTGGGATGTATTAGCTGGAGTGTCGTAAGCAAGACACAGGAAGTAATTCTTCCACTCTACTCTGCGCTGATTAGGCCTCAACTGGAGTATTGTGTCCAGGAAGGATGTGGACAAACTGGAGAAAGTCCACAGGAAAGCAACAAGAATGATTAAAGATCTAAAAAACATGACCTATGGGGAAAGACTGAAAGAACTGGGTTTGTGTAGTCTGCAGAAGAGAAGACTGAGGGGGAAATGTGATAACAGTTTTCAAGTACATAAAAGGCTGTTACAAGGAGGAGGGGAAAAAATTGTTTTCATCAACCTCTGAGGATAGGAGAAGCAGCAATGGGCTTAAATTGCAGCAAGGGAAGTTTAGGTTGGACATTAGGAAAAAAATCCTGTCAGGGTGGTTAAACACCGGAATAAATTGTCTAGAGAGGTTAGAATCATAGAATCTCAAGGTTGGAAGGGACCTTAGGAGGTCATCTAGTCCAACCCCCTGCTCAAAGCAGGACCAATCCCCAATTTTTGCCCCAGATCTCTAAATGGCCCCCTCAGGGACTGAGCTCACAACCCTGGGTTTAGTAGGCCAATGCTCAAACCATTGAGCTATCCGTCCCCCCAATCCCTCCTAGGTTGTAGAATCTCCCTCACTGGAGGTTTTTAAGAGCAGCTTAGTCAGGAATGGTCTAGATCAGTGGTTCCCAAACTGGGATTCGTGAACCCCTGGGGGTTCGCAAAATGTTACAGGGGGTTCTAGGGAAAAAAAATGGCGGACAGAGCTGTCCATAGGGACCCCGAGCATCACGAGGCCAGCAGCCCGGAGCCCTTGGACTGCCAAGAGCTAAGCAGATCAAAGCAAACATATCTATCATACTGAGGAGATTTAAACTTCAAGACTCCTTATAAGAAATGGAAAGGGAGGTTGATATTTTTTGCTGTTTTTAAAATTAAATAGGCAGCTAGTATTGTTTTTAAATTATTATGAAGAACAAGTTTAAGCTCTGTTGTAACGTGTGTTGTTTGCCTGGACTGCTCAAGACCTGAATGCTTGTGTAGGAGGAACTCTTTGAGTTGGCTTCTTAAATACCTTCATGCTGTTTCACATCTGATACTCCTTGATGAAACATAGGAGCCTTGTCTTATAAACAGGCTTATTCAAAGTGATACAAGCTACGAAAGTGAGACCTTGGAAGGGTGTTGCCGTTTTCATAATGTAATAAAAATACTGTAATGATATATAATAATTAATAATAAATAGTGTGTAATAAGCATGTCATAAAAACAAATTTTATATTTCCAAGGTCACTGCTTTTATAATTTATACTCAGGTAAAGGGGAAAATCCCTGGAAATATTCATTTTTAGGAGGGGGTTTGTGAGATTTGACATTTTAGTGAAAGGGGTTCACAGGTTGTTAAAGTTTGGAACCACTGGTCTAGATAATACCTAGTCCTGCCATGAGTGCAGGGGACTGGACTAGATGTCCTCTCAAGATCGCTTCCAGTCCTACAATTCTATGGTACTAGAGCAGGGGTCTCAAACTCAAATGACCACGAGGGCCACATGAGGATTAGTACATTGGCCCAAGAGCCGCATTACTCAAACTTCCCCACTGCCACCCTCGGCCACGCCCCCACTCCACTCCCTCCATGAGGCCCCGCCCCTTCCCTGAAATCCCCACCCCAACTCTGCCCCCTCCCTGCCCCAAGGGGGTGCAGGAGGGGTGTGGTGGGGGCTCAGGGCAGGGAGTTGGGGTGTGGGGTGCAAGGGGGTGCATGGTACAGCAGGGGGGGTCAGGGTGCAGGAGGGGTGCGGGGTGCAGGAGGGTCTCAGGGCAGGGGATCAGGGTGTAGGAGGGGTGCGGCAGGGGGCTCAGGATGCAGACGAGGTGCAGGGTGCGGCAAGGGGCTCAGGGCAGGGGATCAGGGTACAAGAGGAGTGCGGGGTGCGGCAGGGGGCTCAGGGCAGGGGGGTCGGGGTGCAGGAGGGGTGCAGGGTGCAGGAGGGTCTCAGGGCAGGGGATCAGGGTGTAGGAGGGGTGCGGCAGGGGGCTCAGGGTGCAAACGGGTTGCAGGGTGCGGCGGGGGCTCAGGGCAGGGGGTCAGGGTGCAAGAGGAGTGCGGGGTGCGGCAGGGGGCTCAGGGCAGGGGGTCAGGGTGCTGGAGGGTTTCAGGGTGCGGCAGGGGGCTCAGGACAGGGGGTCAGGGTGCAGGAGGGGTGCGGGCTGTGGCGGGGGCTCAGGGCAGGGGGTTGGGGTGTAGGAGGGGTGCGGCAGGGGGCTCAGGGCAGGGGGTCGGGGTGCTGGAGGGTTTCAGGGTGCGGCAGGGGGCTCAGGACAGGGGGTCAGGGTGTAGGAGGGGTGCGGCAGGGGGTCGGGGTGCAGGAGGGGTGCGGGCTCTGGCCTGGCATGCACTGGGGGCAGGTTTCCTGCCTGCCTCCCCTGCTCCCGCGCTGCTCCGGGAAGAGGCCGGAACCTGGGGGAGGAGGGGCACAGGGGTCTGTGTCACTGTTGCGTCCAGGCACCACCCCCAGCAGCTCCCATTGGCCGCGGTTCCCCGTTCCCAGCCAATGGGAGCTTCTGGCGGCGGTGCCTGGACGCAAGAGTGACAGACCCCTGTGCCCCTCCTCCCACAGGTTCCAGCAGCTTGCCGGAGCCATGCGGGGGCAGGGCAGCCAGGCAGGACACTGCCCTGCCCGCAGTGCGCGTTGGGTCGGAGCCCCTGTATGTAAACACTGAGGGGGGGCGGGAGGTGCTCGCGAGCCGCAGAAAATAACCCCTCGGGCCGCATGTGGCCCGCGTGTTTGAGACCCCTGCAATAGAGCAATAGTTGGAGATTTCCCTAAAATCCTCATTGTAGACAAGGCCTATAAGTGGGAGCGAGGATCTCCTGTCAGTACCTCTAGGCTAAAATCCACAAGCAAATACTGATGGCTGTTCAGAGATGGTCACTTGAAAGAGGCGATGGGTCTCTTGTCACTTACCCTGAGCTACAGTGTAGC
>NW_020694132.1:0-3393 GCF_002925995.2 Terrapene triunguis
GAGGCAAATAGCCTGGCTGCTGATTACGTCCAGCCAGACAGCCGGGCCATTAGAAGATCCCAGCGGGACGCCCTGTGCATCCGGGAGGCTTTGAAAGCTAGGTTCCTGAGTGAGCAGGGCAACCAGTGACTTTTCAGTTTGTGGACAGAAAAGCTGAACCTGCCCCCGTTTCTTTACCCAGTTCATTTTGACTATCCTCTCCAGTTACATACGCCCTTCACCCCCTTCCCCTTCCCAAAAAATAAAATCATTTCGATTTTGTTAATGAACACCGTTGTCTGTGTTGCTGTTTTCGCGGGAATATTTTAAACCGGGGACGCAGACTGTGGCGGGGGGCGGGTTCAGTGTTCTGATGCAAATGATGCTTCTAAACTCCCGGAATGACAGGCTCCGCACTGGTGGACTGGTTATTTCAATGGAGAACATGAAAAACACCTCCCAGACTGACCAGGGTAACCAGTGACTGCACTGTGTATGTGTCCTGATGCTGGACCTGACACCGCCTCTGTACCCTGCTAAAGGTCACTGTCCTGTCCAATTACCAAGCCCCTTCCCCCCCTCCAGACAGACTCTCCCTCAAAAGAACCTGACTGAAACAGTAATGGAGAGAAACAAACATTTTATTGCGAACCAGACATGAAACGTGGGGTGTGAAACTTGGACCGGGGCTTCTGTGAGGTGGGTGGGAAAGGACTTATGAAATTTTGGGGAATGTCAGCCTTCTAGTGCTAGAGCAGTCTGCAGGGGTTGACTGAAAGTTTTAACGGCCCTTGCCGCCCCTCCTTCTTTGGAGTTTGGGTGAGGGTGGTGTGGGACTTGGTGGCGGGTGAGGGCGGTTACAGATAGACTGCAGCGGGGCTCTGTCCTCCTGCCTCCGGTCTTGCAGAACATCCACAAGGCGCCGGAGCGTGTCCGTTTGCTCCCTCATTAGTCCAAGCAGCTTTTCAGTAGCCTGTTGGTCCTCCTGACGCCACCTCTCCTCCCGTTCCATGACTGCTCGGTGCATTTCTGACAAGTTCTCCCTCCACTGTGTCTGCTGGGCTGCCTGGGCTCGGGAGCAGCCCATTAGTTCTGAGAACATGTCTTCACGCGTCTTCTTCTTCCTCCGCCTAATCTGCGCTAGCCTCTGGGAGTGTGCTGACAGGCTGGGTTGGGAGACAGTCGCAGATGTGTCTGTGTGAATTGTAAAAAGGGAGTGAATTCCTGAGACAGATAAATGAAATTGTATACAAAGAACCTAGTCTTTCTCTGTGAACAAGACCATGCACTGAACCTCTCACATGCGCACTCAGGACAAGGTCGAATTTTCGGCCATCGCCTTCAGTGCCTGTGGACTTGCGGAGGTCTTGGAGTGTTCAGAGAAGCGTGGCTGGAGACCTGAACTTCTGGAGCGGGCAATAATGGTAAGCCGCAGACTTGTGGCTGCTTAAAACTCCAGCAGTAGCACTGGCCTCCTTTCACATTGAAAGCAATGCAGGTCTCTGCTGCCAGCAATCAGGACAGCATCAACTCTGCCCCTGTCCCACCCCCTCGCGGCTGTCCCAGGGAAAGATCCCTGTATGCTGCCCCTCTCCCTCCACCGCGTGGCTGTAAAGCAGTCCCAATACTAACATTCCCCTCCCTAATTCAAAGCAGGGCGTCATGAGCGACATCACCCTTCTGAGGATCCCGGACACCCAGAGAGAACGCATGCTGCGGGAAAGCATGCAGAAACCGGGGCCGTATGCCGCCATGCTATGTCGGGCCATGATCCCGGAGTACTTGATTGTGGCGTGGAGGGGGCATGTCTGCTACCACGGAGGGCCCACTAAGATCGCCCTACCCCGGAACCTGATCAACAGGCTTGAGCTCTACCTCCACGAGACCTACGAGGAGTTCTCCTACGAGGATTTCTCGTCGATCCCCGGCCACATTGACCGGATTTTCGCGTAGGTGCACTGGGACTTTGGAGTGGAGCGTCTTGGGCCTGGGAATCATGTAGTAACGGACATTGTGAAAATTTTTTAAAACACTTGGGACTAAATTGAGAAGAGCCTAAGACAGAGAAATCATGAAAACCCATTTGTTACCTTTGTAAATATTCCTGTTTTGTACCTGATTATTTTTTTACTAGTTTACAGAACTTTTATAAATATACATTGTTAATAGTATAAATATTACCGTTCTGTTTTAAATAAATGTTTACATGTTTACAGCACTTACTGCTTGATCCGTCCCCTGATTCTGTGTCCGGGGTAAGGGATGGGGACGGTTGGTACGGGATCTCGGTAAGGGTGATGAAGAGCTCCTGGCTGTCGGGGAAATCAGCGGTGCCAGCGCTGTCGACTGCCTCGTCCTCCTCATCTCCTTCTTCATCTTCCCCGTCCGCTAACATATCCGACGAGGAACCGGCCGCGGACATGATCCCATCCTCGGAGTCCACGGTCAGGGGTGGGGTAGTGGTGGCGGCCGCTCCCAGGATGGAATGCAGTGCCTCGTAGAAACGGGATGTGTGGGGCTGGGATCCGGAGCGTCCGTTAGCCTCTTTGGTTTTTTGGTAGCCTTGTCTCAGCTCCTTGATTTTCACGCGGCACTGCGTTGCATCCCGGCTGTAGCCTCTCTCTGCCATGGCTTTGGAGATCTTCTCGTAGATCTTAGCATTCCTTCTTTTGGAGCGCAGCTCTGAAAGCACGGACTCATCGCCCCACACTGCGATGAGATCCAAGACTTCCCGATCAGTCCATGCTGGGGCCCTCTTTCTATTGGATTGCACGGCCATCTCTGCTGGAGAGCTCTGCATAGTTGCCACTGCTGCTGAGCTCCCCTCGATGTCCAAAGAGGAACTGAGATTCAAACTGCCCTGACAGGAAAATGAAAATGAATTCAAATTTTCCCGGGGGTGTGGCTGGTCAGAGCATCCGAGCTCGGACTGCTGTCCAGAGCGTCAACAGAGTGGTGCACTGTGGGATAGCTCCCGGAGCTATTACCGTCGATTTCCATCCACACCTAGCCTAATTCGATATGGCCATGTCGAATTTAGCGCTACTCCTCTCGTTGGGGAGGATTACAGAAATCGATTTAAAGAGAGCTTTATGTCGAACTAAATGGCTTCCTGGTGTGGACGGGTGCAGGGTTAATTCGATATAACGGCGCTAAAGTCGACATAAAAGCCTAGTGTAGACCAGGCCTAAGTTGCTTTGGCTAGTTTCCTTATTCTAAAGTGAATTTGGTCAGGCCCTGCCAACTTGAATACATCTAGCTTATCTAAATATTCTTTAACCTGTTTTTCCCTCTTCTGACCCAAGATTCTTCTCTCTTGTTAATATTAATTGCATTAAGCAGCTGTTCACAATTAACCTTTTTAATGAAAGCTGAAGCAAAATAGGTGTTAAACACTTCAGCCTTCTCTATGTG
>NW_020694133.1:0-5299 GCF_002925995.2 Terrapene triunguis
GTGGGGGGCAAGTCACACACACACACACTAATGTCCAGTGGGGGGGGAGAGAGATCATGTTGTACACTCATGCGCGTACACACACACAGAATGTAATGTCCTGGGGGCGGGGCAGAGAGACAGATCACGTTGTCGTGTGGGGAAGGGGGAGAAAGCTCATGTTGTGTACACACACGCACACACGCACTCGGTGCTGGCAGGACCAGGAAACAGAACCCGATTGCACCAGCAGCGAACACGAGCCCTGCTGGCCAGACCCCTGTGGGAACAGCCTGTCCGTTGCACGCCCTCCCGCTCAACGTGCTTGGGGTTGCAGGAGGCTGGGAATTAGGAGCCCTGCCCAGCTCAAGCTGAGCGTGTCACAGCCTCGGGCGGGCCTCAGTTTCCCCTCCCGGGGAAGGCGCTAGAGGAGGGCGGAGGGCAATCACCCTGCCTTGCTTGTTATGGATTTTACCCTCCTTTCTGGGATTGTTCAGATCTGTCGAACTCCATCCGTGGCTGTGAGCTGAACCAGCCTGGCACGGGGAAGCCAGGCGCACCCCCTGCCCTATCCTACGAGAACAGGGGGCACCGGCGCCCGCCCACTGCTGAGGACAGCCACCTCCGGAGCTCTTGGGAGACCATCCAACGGAGCACAGGGCCAGGCACCGGGGCTCCCCTGCTGCGGCCGGACCCCAGCGTCTACCTGCACTCCTCCGCGGGCACGGGCATCGAGAGGACCTCCGTGTTTGAGTGCAACGCTGCCGAGAAGCTCGACACTTTCTTCTACGAGAAGCTCAAAGCTTGCGAAGAGGCCCCCGTGCCGCCCTGCCCTGCCAGGGGTGACTCCAGTACCTACGAGAACGAGGCGCTCCTGGGTGATGAGCCAGGGCCGGAGGCTGCCAGCAGGAGCCGGGCCCACAGCGGCACAGGCAGAGAGGGGCAGATGGTGCATCAGAGAGAAGGAGCCCAGCAGGGCAGTTTGGCCCCCCAGGACCAGGGTGGGAGGCACAGACGGAGTCACACCAGACAGAGGAACAGGAGGAGGGACAGCGGAGGCCTCCAGCGGCTGCCCAGTCCTGGAGCCGCCCCCGACCCCGCAGCCTGCGATCGGAGCCTTGGGCCAGGGGACGGGATGGCAGCAGGGCCGGGGTGGGAAGAGCCTCCCCACTGGACGGGATGCAGCAGACTTTGCCTGGAGGCAGGCGGGCTGCCCCGAATACTGCCGCACTGCGTGATTGCTCATCTCCAGAGCTGTACAGCCTGCCAGCGGTTTAACCAGAGCCTGCAAGCCTGGCCTGGGGAGGAGGCCACCTACGAGAACAGCTGGGCCCCACGGGAAGAGGAGAGCGCCCCCAGCAGGAGGGCGAGGTCAGCAGCACCCTCGCAGAGGCAGCTCCGGCAGAGGCTCTCCGAGGTCCAGAAATGGCTGGAGCAGTCCACGGCCGAGGAGCCTTCGCTTTGTCCGGGGCCAGAGACCCACAGGGCCCCAAGCTGGTTCTATGCCTGTGATAGCTACAGGAACTTGGCTCAGAAAGAGGGTGGGACCTGGAGGAGGCTGGAGCGGGACAGGGACCCAGGGAGCCTCAAACAGCCTGCGGAGCCCAGAGCGCCCCGGGGCAGCAGGAGAGGGGAATCGGAAGCAGGAAACCCCCCGCACCGCCAGGTGAGGAGGGGCTGGGGGCAAAGGGATGGTTTGGAGGCTGAACAGCGAGCGAAGGGGGAGATAGAGGCCCCTGCGCAGCGCAATAGTTCTGATCTGCAGTAGCCAGCATGGCAGAACGGAGGGGCTACGTGTGGGGAGCAGCCTCGAACCCCATTGCCTGGGCCATTGAAAACCAGCCCGGAGACAAAGGCCTGGAGACTCTGGAGGGACCAGCCCAGCCCCTGAGGCAGGGACTAGCTGCTTCCATCAGCCTTGCCCGGCTCCAGACGTGCTGGGCTTCCCCCTTGAAGCGAATCCCCCCGGCCGTGGCACAGGGGTTTGGCAAGCCAGGCACAGCGCCCCCCACAGGAGAGCAGGGGATTTTCAGGGGTGAGGGGGTGGGAACTGGCACCAGACACCGCTGCCCGTCTGTGTCCCGACACTCAGCCAGAGGTGGAACGGGAGCCAGGCTAGCGAGCCGGCTCACTGGCAAGGAATGAGGGTGCACGGTCAATCAGGGAGGAGGCAGCCCCGGCTCCCCTTTTATTACGCAGCAGAGGGCCCTGCTCCCCCGTCACTGGGAACCCACCCTTGACAATGGAGCAAGTTGTGCAGGATTGGGCCCTGTCTAACCCCCCCCCCCCCCCCCCCGCCAGGGCTTGGTAAGAACAGACGGCTTAGGGGGTGGGAGCCCCACTGCTGGGGATGGGGAGCTCGCGCTGGGAGAGGGAGTGGGCCACGGCGTTTGCCTCCATGCGAGTGTGACCAGCTGCTCTCCGTGGGCTGCTGGCAGTGCCCTGCGGGCCGCCGTTTGGGGGCCGACGTCCCAGATGACCTGCTAGGTCTCTCCATCCCGCTCCGATTTCTGGGGTTGGGAAAAGGATTAGTCATTCCTGTGGCTGAGCCGCAGCTTCCCCAGGGGGCACAAGAGGAGATCTCAGGCCTCAGGCTCCAGGGCGGATCACCAGCTGGGGGTCAGGAAGACATGTCGTTCCGTGGCAGTGCTGCATTCTGTTTTAGCTGGCAAATGTCCAACGTGCACAGAGCATCTGGCATGGGAGACAGGATCCCAGGGTTGATGGGCTATTGGGCTGTCCTGCTATGGCAGGGAGTAGGATGGACTGTGGTCTGTCCTGGTCCGGCGGGGGCCTGCGGGGGGGGGCAGGGGCAGATGAGATGGACGATGGTCTGTCCTGGTCCGGGGGAGATGGGATGAACCATTGGACCATGGACTGTTGTGGTCTGGGGGGGACCCCCAGGTGATATGGGCTATAGTCTGTCTTGGACCGGTGCAGAAGAGATGGACTGTGGTCTGTCCTGGTCCAGAGGAGACTCCAGATGAGATGGACCGCGGTCTGTCCCGGTCCAGGGGGGCAGATGAGATGGACCGTGGTCTGTCCCGTCCGCAGGGAGCAGATGAGATGGACCGTGGTCTGTCCCGGCCCGCGGGGGCAGATGAGATGGACCGTGGTCTGTCCCGGTCCAGAGAGGGGCGGGGTTGCGACCCCAGATTAGCTGGACCATTGGTTGGTTCCTGAATGGCAATGAGCCTGTTGCTGGGACCTGGAGTGATTCCCTCGCCCAGCCCCTGATGCCCTGGGGGTGGGAGCCCAGCAACGCCCACTCACTGCACTGCGTGACCCCCTCTCTCTGCCTTAGCCTGTGACAAGGGGCCTTGGTCACGAGGAGCTGAACGCAGCCACCGTCCCGCAGGGCACGTGCTCCTGCCTCTTCTGTGAGCGCCAGAGACGCGGCCCGGGCTCCGAACCAGCCCGGCGGAGGGGAGGCCACGCCAGCGAGTCTCGGCCTGGCGCCTGCTCTGCCGCAGAGGCGGCAGCTGCCAAGCTGCAGGCTGAGAGCCGTGTCCAGAGGATAGTGGAGGCCTTCGAGAGACGATCGCGCAGAGAGGCCAAGGCAGCAGCCCAGGAGAAGCTGTTCCAGGCTGCCCGGCAGAGGGAGCTGGAAAGAAGAGCCAGGGCAGTGGCGGCAAAGGAGCACAGAGGGGCCAGGCTGGCTCGGCAGCCTCAGAGCGGTCCCAGGCCACCCCGATCCCATTCCAGGGAGCGCTGGCGAGAGGCGCCCCGGCCCGAGGCCGTGACTGAGGGGAGGCCCCAGGGCTCCCGGCGGAAGGGACACACCACGAAGAAGAAGAGGCCAAGCATTGTAGAGAAACTCAGTGGCCATCACTAGCCCCTCATGATCTGCCTGCAGCTCGGCCGGGGGGAGCTGGCAGCCCCAGGGCCCGCTCAGGAGAGGGGACGGGCAGCACCTACGTGCCGGGAGCCTGGTGTGCCATGGCACAGCCCACCTTTGCCCATCCGAGCTGGGCTGCAGGGCACCAGATAAAAGCAGAGCCCATGACAGCCCAGGTACCCTCTGCCTGAGCAATCGAGGAAGGAGAAGGGGGGAGCTGTGGAACAAGGGGGGCACCAGCCTGCGGGGCCAGGGAGGAGCTCAGAGCTACTGGGGCTGGGAGAGACCCCTGGCCAGGGCTGGTAGCCTGGGACGGGTCCCCCAGGGAGGGCGGGGGCTACGGAGAACACCAGTGTCCGAGTGACGTGTCTATCAGCGGGGGACAAGCCGGGCAGGGGGAATCGGGGCCACGGGCTGCTTGAGGAATGCCAGGCTGCGCCAGCCGGGGCAGCATGCGTGACAGCAGTCGGCTGGCCTGCTCGGGGGGTCGTGCCACGGGATGCTTTCCGAGATGGTACAGGAGCCCCCCCCCGTGGGTGGCAGCACCCCTTGGCTCAGCCCAGCTCTCCCCACTGGGGGGAAAGGGCCAGTTCCATGGGGCGAGGAGAGCCTGGGACTGGCCTGAAGGCGCTGGCTGGGCTCACGCTGCCCAAGGCCAGAGGAAAACAGGGACCAATACATCATTGCACCACTAGAGGTCGCTGTGTGTCTCCTTGGGGAGGCTGACGCATGGGGGGGAGCCAGGGGCGCCCTGGGCTCTGTCATGCACCCCCATCCCCAGAGCAAGGGCCCGGCAGCCACGGAAACAGGCACGGTCCCCCAATACCTGGCCACGCCTGTCACAGATGGACCAACACACACACAGAGTATTGCTCACACCTGTGGTCAAAATCACATCACCTGCGCCTCCCCCCCACACACAATGACACGCATGGCTTAGAGACCCTGTGATTTTCATACTAATCCCAGCTGGGTCTTCACTTGCCTCCTGGTCACTGGGCCTTCGGGGTCGCGGTTTCCAGCTTGTCCCCCAACCCGGGGAGAGCTGGGCCCTTCCTTTTATTTGTCAAGTGAAGCTGCGCGTCTCACCCGCTCCCCTGACTCCAGGAGCTGGGGCTTTAAGAAAACACCAGATGTAAGAATTGGCAACAAACTCTCCCACTGACCCCCCCCGACACAGCCACTCACACCCCACACACAAACACCCCCCCCCACACACACAGAGATGAGCCCCACCCCCAGTCCCAGGTTTGCACTCTGCCGGCTTCTCTGAAGACCCAGATACTGCCCCCACCTCCCCCTCCCGCATTGCTCCTTCTGCTGTTTTAATTTTCCCCTTTTTAAAAACCTCCCTCACTTCTCCCCACCCTGCTGGGGGGGGCAGGCTCGGAGCAGCAGTGGGGGCTGCGGGGAACCAGCAGAGTGTGGAGGGTGGGGGGAGCCCAGGGCTGGGACAGCGTCAGGAGCTGCAGGTCGGGATTG
>NW_020694134.1:0-6906 GCF_002925995.2 Terrapene triunguis
ATGAATTGGGCATGTCCCAATTTCTCCAATAGCTCATCTATGCGTGGCATTGGATAGTTGTCAGGATGAGTTACAGCATTTAGCTTACGGTAGTCCACATAAAAGCATATTTCCCCATCTGGTTTGGGAACTAGAACCACTGGAGATGCCCATGCACTGTTAGAGGGGCGGATTATACCCATCTGTAGCATGTCCTGGATCTCCCTTTGTATAGCAGTTTGGGCATGAGGTGACTCCCGGTAGGGTGGGGTTCTAATTGGGTGAGCATTACCTGTGTCAATGGAGTGGTATGCCCGTTCGGTCTGTCCTGGAGTGGCTGAGAAAATTGGTGCAAAGCTTGTGCACAGCTCCTTGATCTGCTGTCGCTGCAGATGTCCAAGGGTCGTGGAGAGGTTCACCTCTTCCACGCCACCATTCCTTTTTCCTTCATAGTAGACACTTTCAGGCCACTCCGTGTCATCTGTTTCCTGGGCTGTAAACTGGAAAACGTTTAATTCTCTGGAATAAAAGGGTTTAAGAGAATTAACATGATATACCTTAGGCTTTATGTTGGAGGTGGGAGAGGCTATGAGATAGTTAACAGCTCCTAGGCGCTCCTGGACCGTGAATGGTCCTTCCCACGACGCTTCCATTTTATGGGCCTGGAGCGCCTTTAAGACCATGACTTGGTCTCCTACTTTGAAGGACCGTTCTCTGGAATGTTTATCATACCAGGCCTTTTGCTCTTCCTGAGCATCCTTTAGGTTTTCTTTAGCAAGGGCTAAAGAGTGTCGGAGGGTGCTTTGTAGGTTGCTTACAAAGTCTAGAATGTTAGTTCCTGGAGAAGGCGTAAACCCCTCCCATTGCTGCTTCACCAACTGTAATGGCCCCTTAACCTCGCGGCCATACACAAGTTCAAATGGTGAAAACCCTAAACTGGGATGTGGTACAGCCCTGTAGGCAAAAAGCAACTGCTGCAACACTAGGTCCCAATCATTGGAGTGTTCATTTACGAATTTACGTATCATGGCCCCCAAAGTTCCATTAAACCTCTCCACCAGACCATTGGTTTGATGGTGATGAGGGGTGGCAACCAAGTGATTCACCCCATGAGCTTCCCACAGGTTTTTCATGGTCCCTGCCAGGAAATTAGTTCCTGAATCGGTAAGGATGTCGGAGGGCCACCCTACCCTGGCAAAAATGTCTGCTAATGCCTGGCACACACTTTTAGCCCTGGTGTTGCTTAAGGGTACAGCTTCCGGCCATCGGGTAGCAAAATCCATGAAAGTCAGTACGTACTGCTTTCCTCTGGGTATCTTCTTTGGGAAAGGACCCAGAATATCCACAGCTACTCGCTGAAATGGGACCTCAATTATGGGGAGTGGCTGGAGAGGGGCTTTAACCTGGTCTTGGGGCTTTCCCACTCGTTGGCACACCTCACAAGACCGGACATAATTAGCAACGTCCTTGCCCATTCCCTCCCAGTGGAAGGACTTCCCCAACCGGTCTTTGGTTCTGTTCACCCCAGAATGGCCACTGGGATGATCATGGGCTAAGCTCAAGAGCTTTACCCGATACTTAGTGGGAACCACCAACTGTCTTTGAGGAAGCCAGTCTTCCTGGTGCCCACCAGAAAGAGTCTCCTTGTATAAAAGTCCTTTTTCTACAACAAACCAGGATCGGTTAGAAGAGCTGAGAGGCGGTGGGGTGCTCCGTGCCGCCGCCCAAGCTTTCTGAAGGCTGTCATCTGCTTCCTGCTCGGCCTGGAACTGTTCCCTTGATGCTGGAGACATCAGTTCCTCCTTGGACTGTGGACTGGGGCTTGGTCCCTCTGGAAGCGATGCAGGTGCTGGGGCTGTTTCCATTGACTGTGAACCGCTGTCCGCTGGTGCACTATGTGGTATTTCAGGCTCTGGCTGAGCCTCTGGGGTAGGGTTATCTGCTGCGTCCGCCAGTTCAGGCTCGCTGGTGCCCTTTGGCGTTGGAGTTGTAGACGGGTTTGCGAGCACTGACTCAGTGCTGGCAATGGTTCTGGTGCTGGTTGTGTTGCCAGTTCTGGTTCTGGGACTGGCTTTGGCTGGGTCTCTGGGATTGGATCCACTACGGCTGTTGCAATCGTTGGCAGGGGATCCGGTTCCACCACCTTTGTTTGGGTCTCTGGTAACACAGACGGGGCCCTGGCGGACGGCTCAGGAACAGGGATGGGGGTGAAAGCTTGCTTAGCCTGGCTGTGGGTGACTATTCCCACCCTCTTGGCTAGCTTTACATGGTTGTCCAAGTCTTCCCCCAGCAGCATGGGGATGGGATAATTGTCATAGACTGCAAAAGTCCACATTCCTGACCAGCCCTTGTACTGGACATGCAACTTGGCTGTAGGCAAGGTTAAAGACTGTGACATGAAGGGTTGAATTGTCACTGGAGCCTCCGGGTTGATGAGTTTGGGGTCCACTAGGGATTGGTGGATAGTTGACACTTGTGCCCCAGTGTCCCTCCAAGCGATAACCTTCTTTCCGCCCACTCTCAAGGTTTCCCTTTGCTCCGAGTGTATGAGAGAGGCCTCTGGGTCTGGGGATCTTTGGTGTGATTGTGGTGTAATGAACTGTAATCGGTTGGGGTTCTTGGGGCAGTGAGCCTTTATATGTCCCAGTTCATTACATTTAAAACATCGCCCTGCTAAGGTATCACCGGGGCGATGTTGGTTGATGGAGACTGGTGTGGTGGGGTGAGAAGGCGTCTGGGGTTTCCCTTGGGATGTGGGTGGGGCCTTGGGTTGTCCCCGGTGGTAAGGTTTTGTTTCGGCTTGCCCCTTCTGATATTCGCTCCAACTGCTACTAGCTTTTTTCTTTTCTGTCACCTCCACCCGTTTGGCTCCAATCTCCCCCGCCTCGGTTACAGTTTTGGGCTTCCCATCTAGGATGTACCTTTCTATTTCCTCAGGAACACCCTCTAAAAACTGCTCCATTTGCATTAGGAAGGGCAACTCTTCCGTAGATTTAACATTTGCTCCTGATATCCAGGCATCCCAATTTTTCCCAATGTGGTAGGCATGTCGGGTAAATGACACATCGGGTTTCCACCTTAGGGCTCTGAACCGCCGACGGGCATGCTCAGGTGTTAGCCCCATTCTGATTCTGGCCTTGTTTTTAAAAAGTTCATAACTGTTCATGTGTTCCTTAGGCATTTCAGCCGCCACCTCTGCTAAGGGTCCACTGAGCTGCGGCCTCAGCTCTACCATGTACTGGGTTGGAGGGATGTTGTACCCAAGGCAGGCCCTTTCAAAATTTTCTAAGAAGGCCTCAGTATCATCGCCTGCCTTGTAGGTGGGGAATTTCCTGGGATGGGAAGTGGTACCTGGAGAGGAGTTGCTAGGATTGGCTGGTGCATCTGGCCTAGCCCTTGCTACTTTCAGTTCATGCTTCCTTTCTTTTTCTCTCGCCTCCTCTTTGGCTTTTTCTAGCTCCATAGCTCTCTTGTGAGCCTCCTCTTTGGCTTTCTCTTCTTTTTCTCTCTGCTCTGTCTCGAGTTTTTTTAATTGAAGCAGTCTCTGATGTTTTTTTTTCATTTTCTTCTGCTTCTAGTCTGGCCAGTTCTATTTTGTTAGCTACTTCTTTGGTAGTCATTTTCCTGTGTTCTTGTGCTGGGTCACACCCCTCTGCAGTTGACTGAAACTGGGATGTACTCAGCTCAGGCTGCTTCTGAGTTAACAGAGACTTTCTAACTAGCTACTCCCGAGGATGTAAAAAGAAAAAAAAACAATTCAGCTTGTAAATTCCTTTTACCAGTCGTTTGCTCATTAATTGAACCCTTCTCTTAACAAAGGCCCTTGTTAAAAAAACTTAACACCTCTGCCTTCAGGCAAGGAGAGATAAGATATGCATCTACCTTCAGCTCTGCTTTCCAAGCAGCTAGAAGGAAAAAAAAATCTTACTGGCTTTTGGGTTTAAAATGATTTCCCACCGCTATGCCACCATGTCAAGGCTGTATCCCCACTTTGAACTTTAGGGTACAACTGTGGGGGCCTGCATGAAGACTTCTAAGCTTAACTACCAGCTTAGATCTGGTCCACTGCCACCATTCCCAAAGACTATTTCCCTTCCCTGAGAAACCTTGAGAAACCTTTCACCAGTTCCCTGCTGAATACAGATCCAAACCCCTTGGATTTTAAGACAAGGAGAAATTAACCATCCCCCTCCTTTCTCCCACCAACTCCTGGTGAATACAGATCCAAACCCCTTGGATCTTAAAACAAGGAGAAATTGACCATCCCCCTCCTTTCTCCCACCAACTCCTGGTGAATACAGATCCAACCCCCTTGGATCTAAAACAAGGAAAGATCAATCAGGTTCTTAAAAAGAAGGCTTTTAATTAAAGAAAAAGGTAAAAATCATCTCTGTAAAATCAGTATGGAAAATAACTTCACAGGGTAATCAAACTTAAAGAGCTCAGAGGACTCCCCTCTAGTCTTAGGTTCAAAGTACAGCAAACAAAGATAAACACTCTGGTAAAAGGTACATTTACAAGTTGAGAAAACAAAGGAAAACTAACACATCTTGCCTGGCTTTTTACTTACAAGTTTGAAATATGAGAGACTTGTTTGGAAAGATGGGGAGAACCTGGATTGATGTCTGGTCCCTCTCAGTCCCAAGAGCGAACAACCCCCTAAACAAAGAGCACAAACAAAAGCCTTCCCCCCCCCTCAAGATTTGAAAGTATCTTGTCCCCTTATTGGTCCTTTGGGTCAGGTATCAGCCAGGTTACCCGAGCTTCTTAACCCTTTACAGGTAAAAGGATTTTGGAATCTCTGGCCAGGAGGGATTTTATAGTACTGTACACAGGAGAGCTGTTACCCTTCCCTTTATAGTTATGACACGCCCCCCAAATCACAGATAGTGTTGGACAGCCGGTTCCACACTGGCTGTGACTTCTTCCTGGAGCTCTAGGAGAAAACAGAGTTAATAAGACACATGTACCTTTAGACATACTATTGATTATATAAAAACTAAAAATATGTTTCATTCCAAGAACAATTGTTAACCAGTTAACTCTGGGAAACTTTCCCGGGACAGTGCATCAGCCACTTTGTTAGAAGCTCCTGAAATGTGTTGTATTTCAAAATCAAAATCTTGGAGAGCTAAACTCCACCGAAGAAGTTTTTTGTTATTTCCCTTGGCGGTATGAAGCCACTGTAGCGCAGCATGGTCTGTTTGTAGTTGGAAACGCCGTCCCCAAACATATGGGCGTAGCTTTTCCAGCGCGTACACGATGGCGTAGCATTCCTTTTCGCTGATTGACCAGTGGCTTTCTCTCTCAGACAGTTTCTTGCTGAGAAACATGACAGGATGGAATTCTTGATCCGGTCCTTCCTGCATTAAAACTGCTCCCATGCCCCGCTCGGACGCATCTGTGGTTACTAGGAACGGTTTGTCAAAGTCTGGGGCCCTTAGCACAGGGTCAGACATGAGTGTCGCCTTAAGCTTGTTAAAGGCCTTTTGACACTCATTAGTCCACTGAACTGCATTTGGCTGTTTCTTTCTGGTTAGGTCTGTCAGTGGGGCAGCGATTTGGCTGTAGTGTGGTACAAATCGCCTATAATATCCGGCCAAGCCTAAGAAGGATTGGACCTGTTTCTTTGACTTTGGAACGGGCCACTTTTGGATAGCATCCACTTTGGCCTGTAGGGGATTTATAGTTCCTTGACCCACCTGGTGCCCCAGGTAAGTCACTCTGTTTTGGCCTATTTGACACTTTTTAGCCTTAACAGTTAGTCCTGCCTGCCGGATGCGCTCGAAGACTTTTTCCAGGTGCTCCAGGTGTTCTGTCCATGAATCAGAAAAAATGGCCACATCATCGAGGTAGGCAACTGCAGATTCTCCCAATCCCGCTAGGAGACCATCTACAAGTCTTTGGAAGGTGGCAGGTGCATTTCGCAACCCGAAAGGGAGTACATTGAATTCATACACCCCTGCCCGGGTGACGAAGGCTGACCTTTCCTTAGTGGGTTCATCTAGTGGTACTTGCCAGTACCCTTTGGTTAAGTCTAAAGTAGAGATGAATTGGGCATGTCCCAATTTCTCCAATAGCTCATCTATGCGTGGCATTGGATAGTTGTCAGGATGAGTTACAGCATTTAGCTTACGGTAGTCCACATAAAAGCATATTTCCCCATCTGGTTTGGGAACTAGAACCACTGGAGATGCCCATGCACTGTTAGAGGGGCGGATTATACCCATCTGTAGCATGTCCTGGATCTCCCTTTGTATAGCAGTTTGGGCATGAGGTGACTCCCGGTAGGGTGGGGTTCTAATTGGGTGAGCATTACCTGTGTCAATGGAGTGGTATGCCCGTTCGGTCTGTCCTGGAGTGGCTGAGAAAATTGGTGCAAAGCTTGTGCACAGCTCCTTGATCTGCTGTCGCTGCAGATGTCCAAGGGTCGTGGAGAGGTTCACCTCTTCCACGCCACCATTCCTTTTTCCTTCATAGTAGACACTTTCAGGCCACTCCGTGTCATCTGTTTCCTGGGCTGTAAACTGGAAAACGTTTAATTCTCTGGAATAAAAGGGTTTAAGAGAATTAACATGATATACCTTAGGCTTTATGTTGGAGGTGGGAGAGGCTATGAGATAGTTAACAGCTCCTAGGCGCTCCTGGACCGTGAATGGTCCTTCCCACGACGCTTCCATTTTATGGGCCTGGAGCGCCTTTAAGACCATGACTTGGTCTCCTACTTTGAAGGACCGTTCTCTGGAATGTTTATCATACCAGGCCTTTTGCTCTTCCTGAGCATCCTTTAGGTTTTCTTTAGCAAGGGCTAAAGAGTGTCGGAGGGTGCTTTGTAGGTTGCTTACAAAGTCTAGAATGTTAGTTCCTGGAGAAGGCGTAAACCCCTCCCATTGCTGCTTCACCAACTGTAATGGCCCCTTAACCTCG
>NW_020694135.1:0-3760 GCF_002925995.2 Terrapene triunguis
GGCTTTCCCACTCGTTGGCACACCTCACAAGACCGGACATAATTAGCAACGTCCTTGCCCATTCCCTCCCAGTGGAAGGACTTCCCCAAAGGGTCTTTGGTTCTGTTCACCCCAGAATGGCCACTGGGATGATCATGGGCTAAGCTCAAGAGCTTTACCCGATACTTAGTGGGAACCACCAACTGTCTTTGAGGATGCCAGTCTTCCTGGTGCCCACCAGAAAGAGTTTCCTTGTATAAAAGTCCTTGTTCTACAACAAACCGGGATCGGTTAGAAGAGCTGAGAGGCGGTGGGGTGCTCCGTGCCGCCGCCCAAGCTTTCTGAAGGCTGTCATCTGCTTCCTGCTCGGCCTGGAACTGTTCCCTTGATGCTGGAGACATCAGTTCCTCCTTGGACTGTGGACTGGGGCTTGGTCCCTCTGGAAGCGATGCAGGTGCTGGGGCTGTTTCCATTGACTGTGAACCGCTGTCCGCTGGTGCTCTATGTGGTATTTCAGGCTCTGGCTGAGCCCCTTGGGTAGGGTTATCTGCTGCTTCCGCCAGTTCAGGCTCGCTGGTGCCCTCTGGCATTGGAGTTGTAGACGGGTTTGCAAGCGCTGGACTCAGTGCTGGCAATGGTTCTGGTGCTGGTTGCGTTGCCAGTTCCGGTTCTGGGACTGGCTTTGGCTGGGTCTCTGGGATTGGATCCACTACGGCTGTTGCAGTCGTTGGCAGGGGATCCGGTTCCACCACCTGTATTTGGGTCTCCGGTAACACAGGCGGGGCCCTGGTGGACGGCTCAGGAACAGGGATGGGGGTGAAAGCTTGCTTAGCCTGGCTGCGGGTGACTATTCCCACCCTCTTGGCTAGCTTCACATGGTTGGCCAAGTCTTCCCCCAGCAGCATGAGGATGGGATAATTGTCATAGACTGCAAAAGTCCACATTCCTGACCAGCCCTTGTACTGGACATGCAACTTGGCTGTAGGCAAGGTTACAGACTGTGACATGAAGGGTTGAATTGTCACCGGAGCCTCCGGGTTGATGAGTTTGGGGTCCACTAGGGATTGGTGGATAGTTGACACTTGTGCCCCAGTGTCCCTCCAAGCGATAACCTTCTTTCCGCCCACTCTCAAGGTTTCCCTTCGCTCCGAGGGTATGAGAGAGGCATCTGGGTCTGGGGATCTTTGGTGTGATTGGGGTGTAATGAACTGTAATCGGTTGGGGTTCTTGGGGCAGTGAGCCTTTATATGCCCCAGTTAATTACATTTAAAACATCGCCCTGCTAAGGTATCACCGGGGCGATGTTGGTTGGTGGAGACTGGTGGGGTGGGGTGAGAAGGCGTCTGGGGTTTCCCTTGGGATGTGAGTGAGGCCTTGGGTTGTCCCCGGTGGTAAGGTTTGGTTTCGGGTTGCCCCTTCTGATATTCGCTCCAACTGCTACTGGTTTTTTTCTTTTCTGCCACCTCCACCCATTTGGCTCCAATCTCCCCCGCCTCAGTTACAGTTTTGGGCTTCCTATCTAGGATGTACCTTTCTATTTCCTCAGGAACACCCTCTAAAAACTGCTCCATTTTTACTAGGGAAAGCAGATCTTCCAGAGATTTAACATTTGCTCCTGATACCCAGGCATCACAATTTTTGTCAATGTGGTAGGCATGCCGGGTAAATGACACATCTGGTTTCCACCTTAGGGCTCTGAACCGCTGACGGGCATGCTCGGGTGTTAGCCCCATTCTGAGTCTGGCCTTGTTTTTAAAAAGTTCATAACTGTTCATGTGTTCCTTAGGCATTTCAGCCACCACCTCTGCTAAGGGTCCACTGAGCTGCGGCTTCAGCTCTACCATGTACTGGGTTGGAGTGATGCTGTATCCAAGGCAGGCCCTTTCAAAATTTTCTAAGAAGGCCTCAGTATCATCGTCTGCCTTGTAGGTGGGGAATTTCCTGGGATGGGAAGTGGTACCTGGAGAGGAGTTGCTAGGATGGTCTAATGCATCCTGCTTAGCACTTGCTACTTCCAGTTCATGCTTCCTTTCTTTTTCTCTCGCCTCCTCTTTGGCTTTTTCCAGCTCCATCTCTCTCTTGTGGGCCTCCTCTTTGGCTTTCTCTTTGGCTTTCTCTTCTCTTTCATGGGCCTCCTCTTTGGCTTCTTTCTCGAGTTTTTTAATTTGAAGCAGTCTCTGATGTTTTTTCTCATTTTCTTCTGCTTCTAGTCTGGCCAGTTCTAGTTTGTTAGCTGCTTCACTGGTAGTCATTTTCCTGCTTTCCTGTGCTGGGCCACACCCCTCTGCAGTTGACTGAAACTGGGATGTACTCAGCTCTGGCTGCTGCTGAGTTAACAAAGACTTTCTAACTAGCTACTCACGAGGATGTAAAAAGAAAAAAAAACAATTCAGCTTGTAAATTCCTTTTACCAGTCAAAGTTTGCTCACTGATTGAACCCTTCTCTTAACAAAGCCCCTTGTTAAAAAAACTTAACACCTCTGCCTTCAGGCAAGGAGAGATAAGATATGCATCTACCTTCAGCTCTGCTTTCCAAGCAGCTAGAAGGAAAAAAAATTTTTTACTGGCTTTTGGGTTTAAAACGAATCCCACCGCTCTGCCACCATGTCAAGGCTGTATCCCCACTTTGAACTTTAGGGTAGAAGTGTGGGGCCTGCATGAGGACTTCTAAGCTTAACTACCAGCTTAGTTCTGGTCCGCTGCCACCATTCCCTTCCCTGGGAAGCTTTGAGAAACCTTTCACCAATTCCCTGGTGAATACAGATCCAAAACCCCTTGGATCTTAAAACAAGGAGAAATTGACCCTTCCCCCCTCCTTCCTTTCACCAACTCCAGGTGAATACAGATCCAGCTTCCTTGGATCTAAAAGCAAGGAAAAATCAATCAGGTTCTTAAAAAGAAGGCTTTTAATTAAAGAAAAAGGTAAAAATCATCTCTGTCAAATCAGTATGGAAAATAACTTTACAGGGTAATCAAACTTAAAGAGCTCAGAGGACTCCTCTCTAGCCTCAGATTCAAAGTACAGCAAACAAAGATAAACACTCTAGTAAAAGGTACATTTACAAGTTGAGAAAACAAAGTAAAACTAAGACGCCTTGCCTGGCTTTTTACTTACAAGTTTGAAATATGAGAGACTTGTTTAGAAAGATGGGGAGAACCTGGATTGATGTCTGGTCCCTCTCAGTCCCAAGAGCGAACAACAACCTTAAACTAAGAGCACACCAAAGCCTTCCCCCCGCCCAAGATTTGAAAGTATCTTGTCCCCTTATTGGTCCTTTGGGTCAGGTGTCAGCCAGGTTACCCGAGCTTCTTAACCCTTTACAGGTAAAAGAATTTGGAGTCTCTGGCCAGGAGGGATTTTATAGTACTGTACACAGGAGAGCTGTTACCCTTCCCTTTATAGTTATGACACGCCCCCCCAAATCACAGATAGTGTTGGACGTCCGGTTCCACACTGGCTGTGATTTTTTCCTGGAGCTCTAGGAGAAAACAGAGTTAATAAGACACATGTACCTTTAGACATACTACTGATTATATAAAAACTAACAATATGTTTCATTCCAAGAACAATTGTTAACCAGTTAACTCTGGGAAACTTTCCCGGGAGAGTGCATCAGCCACTTTGTTAGAAGCTCCCGAAATGTGTTGTATTTCAAAATCAAAATCTTGGAGAGCTAAACTCCACCGAAGAAGTTTTTTGTTATTTCCCTTGGCGGTATGAAGCCACTGTAGCGCAGCATGGTCTGTTTGTAGTTGGAAACGCCGTCCCCAAACATATGGG
>NW_020694135.1:3770-6296 GCF_002925995.2 Terrapene triunguis
CCAGGTGCTCCAGGTGTTCTGTCCATGAATCAGAAAAAATGGCCACATCATCGAGGTAGGCAACTGCAGATTCTCCCAATCCCGCTAGGAGACCATCTACAAGTCTTTGGAAGGTGGCGGGTGCATTTCGCAACCCGAAAGGGAGTACATTGAATTCATACACCCCTGCCTGGGTGATGAAGGCTGACCTTTCCTTAGCAGGTTCATCTAGTGGTACTTGCCAGTACCCTTTGTTAAGTCTAAAATAGAGATGAATTGGGCATGTCCCAATTTTTCCAATACTCATCTGTGCGTGGCATTGGATAGTTGTCAGGACGAGTTACAGCATTTAGCTTACGGTAGTCCACGCAAAAGCGTATTTCCCCATCTGGTTTGGGAACTAGAACCACTGGAGATGCCCATGCACTGGTAGAGGGGCGGATTATACCCATCTGTAGCATGTCCTGGATCTCCCTTTGTATAGCAGTTTGGGCATGAGGTGACTCCCGGTAGGGTGGGGTTCTAATTGGGTGAGCATTACCTGTGTCAATGGAGTGGTATGCCCGTTCGGTCCGTCGTGGAGTGGCTGAGAAAATCGGTGCAAAGCTTGTGCACAGCTCCTTGATCTGCTGTCGCTGCAGATGTCCAAGGGTCGTGGAGAGGTTCACCTCTTCCACGCCACCATTCCTTTTTCCTTCGTAGTAGACACCTTCAGGCCACTCCGCGTCATCTGTTTCCTGGGCTGTAAACTGGCAAACGTTTAATTCTCTGGAATAAAAGGGCTTAAGAGAATTAACATGGTATACCTTAAGCTTTATGTTGGAGGTGGGGGAGGCTATGAGATAGTTAACAGCTCCTAGGCGCTCCTGGACCGTGAATGGTCCTTCCCACCACGCTTCCATTTTATGGGCCTGGAGCGCCTTTAAGACCATGACTTGGTCTCCTACTTTGAAGGACCGTTCTCTGGAATGTTTATCATACCAGGCCTTTTGCTCTTCCTGAGCATCCTTTAGGTTTTCTTTAGCAAGGGCTAAAGAGTGTCGGAGGGTGCTTTGTAGGTTGCTTACAAAGTCTAGAATGTTAGTTCCTGGAGAAGGCGTAAACCCCTCCCATTGCTGCTTCACCAACTGTAATGGCCCCTTAACCTCACGGCCATACACAAGTTCAAATGGTGAAAACCCTAAACTGGGATGTGGTACAGCCCTGTAGGCAAAAAGCAACTGCTGCAACACTAGGTCCCAATCATTGGAGTGTTCATTTACGAATTTACGTATCATGGCCCCCAAAGTTCCATTAAACCTCTCCACCAGACCATTGGTTTGATGGTGATGAGGGGTGGCAACCAAGTGATTCACCCCATGAGCTTCCCACAGGTTTTTCATGGTCCCTGCCAGGAAATTAGTTCCCGAATCTGTAAGGATGTCGGAGGGCCACCCTACCCTGGCAAAAATGTCTGCTAATGCCTGGCTCACACTTTTAGCCCTGGTGTTGCTTAAGGGTACAGCTTCCGGCCATCGGGTAGCAAAATCCATGAAAGTCAGTACATACTGCTTTCCTCTGGGTGTCTTCTTTGGGAAAGGACCCAGAATATCCACAGCTACTCGCTGAAATGGGACCTCAATTATGGGTAGTGGCTGGAGAGGGGCTTTAACCTGGTCTTGCGGCTTTCCCACTCGTTGGCACACCTCACAAGACCGGACATAATTAGCAACGTCCTTGCCCATTCCCTCCCAGTGGAAGGACTTCCCCAAAGGGTCTTTGGTTCTGTTCACCCCAGAATGGCCACTGGGATGATCATGGGCTAAGCTCAAGAGCTTTACCCGATACTTAGTGGGAACCACCAACTGTCTTTGAGGATGCCAGTCTTCCTGGTGCCCACCAGAAAGAGTTTCCTTGTATAAAAGTCCTTGTTCTACAACAAACCGGGATCGGTTAGAAGAGCTGAGAGGCGGTGGGGTGCTCCGTGCCGCCGCCCAAGCTTTCTGAAGGCTGTCATCTGCTTCCTGCTCGGCCTGGAACTGTTCCCTTGATGCTGGAGACATCAGTTCCTCCTTGGACTGTGGACTGGGGCTTGGTCCCTCTGGAAGCGATGCAGGTGCTGGGGCTGTTTCCATTGACTGTGAACCGCTGTCCGCTGGTGCTCTATGTGGTATTTCAGGCTCTGGCTGAGCCCCTTGGGTAGGGTTATCTGCTGCTTCCGCCAGTTCAGGCTCGCTGGTGCCCTCTGGCATTGGAGTTGTAGACGGGTTTGCAAGCGCTGGACTCAGTGCTGGCAATGGTTCTGGTGCTGGTTGCGTTGCCAGTTCCGGTTCTGGGACTGGCTTTGGCTGGGTCTCTGGGATTGGATCCACTACGGCTGTTGCAGTCGTTGGCAGGGGATCCGGTTCCACCACCTGTATTTGGGTCTCCGGTAACACAGGCGGGGCCCTGGTGGACGGCTCAGGAACAGGGATGGGGGTGAAAGCTTGCTTAGCCTGGCTGCGGGTGACTATTCCCACCCTCTTGGCTAGCTTCACATGGTTGGCCAAGTCTTCCCCCAGCAGCATG
>NW_020694136.1:0-5815 GCF_002925995.2 Terrapene triunguis
TTCAGGGTAGCAGCTCGCTTAGCTTCCCTGTCTGCTCTGGCATTGCCCTTGGTTACATCTTGATCTTCCCTTTGATGGGCTTTGCAATGCACCACTGCTACTGCTGAGGGGAGTTGTACTGCTTCTAACAGCCGGAGAATTTGAGACCCATGCTTGACCGGAGAGCGTTGGGCTGTTAGCATTCCCCTTTGTTTCCACAATCCAGCATGAGCATGCAATACCCCAAAAGCATACTTTGAATCAGTAAAGATATTAACCCGTTTGTCTTTCGCCAGCTCGAGTGCCCAAGTCAGGGCCACTAGTTCAGCAAGCTGGGCAGATGTCCCAGCCGGTAAACTCTCAGCTTCCACGGTATCATGAAGAGACACAATAGCATAACCAGCCCTCCTTTGCCCATCCACAACAGTACTACTTCCATCCGTATACCATTCCAAGTCAGCATTTGGGAGTGGCTGATCTTCTAGATCTGGGCGGCTAGAATACTGAACATCTATGATTTCTAAACAGTCATGTTCCTGCTTTTCTGTCTCTGGTAGCAGTGTAGCTGGATTAAGGGAGGGACAGATCTGCAGGGTGACTTCAGGATTCTCTAACAGCTTCGCCTGGTATCGAGCAACCCGAGCCTGTGTGAGCCAAAGACCACCCTTAGTGTCCAGCAAGGCTCGGACCATATGGGGAACATATACTTGCACACTTCCTCCCAGTGTCAGTTTCTCAGCTTCCCCAAGCACTAGAGCAGTAGCTGCGACCGCCCTCAAACAGGCTGGTCATCCCTTTGAAACTTGATCCAGTTGTTTAGAAAAGTATGCCACAGGACGCTTCCAGGCACCTAATAGCTGGGTAAGCATTCCCAAAGCTACCCCTTTTCGTTCATGCACATACAGTTGGAACGGCTTAGATATATCGGGCAAGCCGAGGGCTGGAGCTTCCATTAGCTTCCTTTTCAAGATTTTAAATGCCCTGTCCGCTTCTGGGGACCAGTGAAAGGGGTCTTGATCCACTCCCTTAACACATTCATACAGAGGTTTAGCCCACAAATCAAACTCTGGAATCCATATTCTGCAAAAACCTGCCATGCCCAGGAATGCTCTAAGCCGTTTACGGTTGCTGGGGATGGGAACTTGGCAGATAGCCTCCTTCCTTTCGTTTGAGAGCTGTCTCTCTCCCTGCCTGATGTGAAATCCCAGATATTGAACCTCTGAAAGAGCAATTTGGGCTTTGCTTTGAGATACCCTGTATCCTCGCAGTCCAATAAAGTTTAGGAGACTCACAGTAGCTCTGAGACAAGGGATTAGACCCACAGCAGCAATTAACAAGTCATCTACATATTGCAGCAGGAGGGCTCTGTCTGAATTATCCCACTCCTCCAAGTCTCTGGCCAAAGCCTGTCCGAACAGAGTGGGGGAATTTCCAAATCCTTGAGCCAATACTGTCCAACCAAGCTGCTTTTTAACCCTTCTGTTGTCCTCCTTATGCCTTGCAGTATTTTGCAGATCTCACAGTTGCTTGGGCACATTCAGGCCCCCCTTTCTCTTGGTTGTCAGCCAAGTCTTAGCTGTGAACACTGTCCTTGGACTTGCTAGCTGTATTTTCCTCTCAGTTAACTCATTCTGTGCCTTTTCCTCTTCTCCCTTTCTCAGCTTCTTCTAACTTCCAAAGGAACCTTCCACTCTTCCCTCATACACCTTTTCTCCAACCATTAACACATACACATTGCCATCATACACCCTTTCCAGTAACATAACTTCTATACAGAGCTTTGAAGCAACAAACCAGGACGAGCACACTCACTTCTGAGGATTCCACTCTGTACAACCTCTGGTGTCCAATAGCTTTCCCTTTTAAACCTTAAATGCCTTCTCTGTCTTCCTTCTCCTTAGCCTTGGCTATAACCTGATTCCGCTCCACTTCAGACAACAGGGTTCTCATAAGTATATTACAATCATCCCAGTCAGGCTTATGGCTAGCTAGACACCCTTCAAAGATAGAAATGAACTTGCTTGGATTCGTTGAGAATTCTCCTGCCTCTGCCTTAAAAGCAGCCAGACGTACTGAATTAAAAGCAACTGACACAAGATCCTGTGTTCCTGGACGGGCTACCACACTCTCAGTAATCAACGGATACAATCCCACCGAGGGGGGGTACTCTCTGAAGCCTGTGGGGGTGGAGGAGCTGAAGGGGACACCGATTCTGGCATTACAACAGTGGGAGGGTTCTGGGGTTTAGCAGCCGTTACTACCGAGCCTGTCGGAGTCAAATGGCACTTGAGCAAAATATGAGTCCTATTTCTTAACACCATAAACGTATACGCATAGAGATGTTCATTCCATTTACCTGTTCTCTGACAAAACAAACGCAATTGAAGGATCGTGTTGTAATTAAGTGATCCTTCCGGTGGCCACCTTTCTTGGCACTCCAGCTGGTACTGAGGCCAATCAACTGTACAGAACCTTTTCAATTTACTTTTAATCAACTGATCAGATCCAAACACTTTCCAGTTCACCAGAATGCAGTCTAAGGGTGTACACTGTACCCTGCCGGCTGTACTCTGTCCCTGCCCCATACTGAGGGAGACTCTGGGCGTCCCCAGGTCAAAACAGGCAGACACTGGGCATCCCCAGGTCAAAACAGATAAAGTCCCCACTGGACTGTTCCTACCTTATCCAAGGGTCCGGTTCTGCACCGTCGCCCTCTCCACGGGACCGGTTCCCCACCGTCGCCCGCAGCTGTTTCTCCACTGTCTGTGTGCGTTGCACCGTTGTGCCCTCCGGGGTCGAGCAAACCACGTCTCTGCCGAGGCCCCTGATGAAGTCACCGGTGAGCTCTGGGCGTCGGTCGTCGCCGTAATCCGTCGGCCACCAGGAGGGATTCGGGCAAGGCTAAATTTCAGCCTCGAGCCCACCCAGGGACGCCAAAACCGTTGCCCGCCTAAAGGGCTCGAGGGGACAACAATGGTCCGTGGCCCGGTGTGCTTAGCACCAATAAAGACACCGAGGGGAGAAAGCAAGCCAAGTTTATTTCAGAGCTCTGAAATGGCACTAGGAGACCAGCATGTCTCAAATCCAGTGCAACAAATACAAACAAGTTTTACCTTTTATACTCCAAACTGTTTGCATACATCTCTTTGTCTGGCTGTTCCCCCTTACCCCTCCCTTCCAGACAACTGTTACAATAAGCTCTACATAAGCTTGTGAGAAGACTTTCCCAGTCTCTGCGACCTTGGGTTAGACATCTGCAAACTAACTACCCCTCCTTTCCCTGCTTCTTATCTCTATTATTTCTGCTAGTGTGAGTGAAACTGCAGCCATCTGCTAGAAAAGCTGACCAATACATTTCTGCTTCAGCCTGCTTCAGAGCCTGTAAGCAGTTAGCATAGAAGTAGGTGAGAGTTCACAAGATGGGATTTGGGGGTTCAGATAGGCCCAGAGCAAAAGAGTTTCATCGACACTTTGGCCTTCTGCTCTCCCGAGTTACCTGGTAGCTATGCCTAGTGGACCCCAACAATCCCTCCTTTGAGAACACTCAACAAACCTTTGTCAGAGTTTTCTCATACTCTAAAGCCAAAATGCGATTAAGCTCCATGCAATTAGGATTATCAATGAGAGGGTATAAGGGAACCTCTGTGGTATGGGAGGTACAAATCTTACGTATGAGCACTTTACAGCAAATGAGCAAAAGAACAAGAACAAAACATATCACCACACCTGTGAGCAAGATGCGAACAATGCTTCCCCCTACATCCCCTAGTTCCCCTAAACCAGGTATCCAACCCCAAAGGGAATCCAAAATAGTGGGTTCTTTTTCCTGGGCCTTCCACTGATTAAAGGCCCGTTTAGCTGACAAGATGTGCTTGTTAATGTCCTGTGAAAACTCTGGGACATAGGTACAACACTCTTCTCCAATAAGGGCACATACCCCGCCTCGTGAGGCTAACACGTAATCTAGGGCTTGTCGATTCTGCAAAGCCAGCAGTCGAAGCTGGTACAGCTCAGAACTTATGCTTTTCTCTATGGCTAGGGTATCATTGGCAAACTGGGTGAGAAATTTAGACAGTCTTCTGTAAAGTTGGGTTAGCCGTCCCACCCCATAGGAAGGGAGGGCTATCATCCCAAACCTGTCTCCTTCACTGATGGGTTCTAAGGTAGCTCTCAAGGACCGATAGTACCTGGGACGACCTGAGGGAGCCTTGGGTAGAACGCGGAGGGGAGGAGCAAGATAGCCTTTGTAACAGCTACCATGCCAACCATTAGGAAGCCATTTGTAGGCACTAGTACCACAAACCCAAATACCCAGAAGATAAGAATTGTTGACACTAAACAAGTCAAAAAATAACAAGACCAAATACATAGGCCAGGTCGGCCTTCTGTGATAAAATAGAACCAATGCTCAGGGTTCTCGCGGGGAGTATGCTGTGACTGTTCAGAAAGATCACAACGCATTCCCAGTGATCCTTACTGTCTTTTGAATAACAGCTTAAGTCCCAAATCGTCGTTAGCAGTCTTCTCCACAGGCTGGACAGTCCACTGTTTAGGAATGGGCACTGCTTTCAGTCGAGAGTGATGAATCCAGTTCTTGTGTCCTTCGACCTTTGCCGCTGTATGGGTGACAAGCAGGATGGTGTGGGGTCCCTTCCCACTTCTCTTGGAGAGGCTCGTCCTTCCAGGTCCGCACGAGAACGGAGTCACCAGGCTGCAAGGAGTAGACTGGAGTATCCAGCAGAAGAGGCTGTGAATTTTTGGTGTACCTGTGAAGAAAAGAAAGAACAGCAGACAGAGGGCACATGTACTGAGACAAGAAACCACACCCCACTTCCCATTCCCCTGCCAGAACTGGGGTACCATTCATAGGCCATGCTCTTCCAAACATAATCTCGAAGGGACTAAGCCCTATCCTACCCTTGGGGAGAGCACGAATGCGAAGTAACACAAGGGGCAAGGCATCAGGCCACCTAAGAGAGGCCTCCTGACAGACCTTTGAGAGGTGTCGCTTAAGTGTCTGATTTGTGCGTTCCACTACTCCACTGGCTTGTGGTCGCCAGGGTGTGTGGAGTTTCCAGGGAATTTGCAGAGCACTTGATATCTTTTGAACAATTTGAGATGTGAAGTGTGTTCCGTTATCAGATTCCATCCACTGAGGAAGGCCGAAGCGAGGAATGATTTCCTTGACAAACTTAAGAGCCACTGTCTTGGCAGTGTTGTTGCGACATGGGAAGGCCTCAGGCCATCCGCTGAATCGATCCACTAAGACGAGAAGGTACCTGTACCCTTGGGTCCTGGGAAACTCAGTAAAGTCTATTTGCCACACCAATTCTGGGCCTGGGGTAGGTTCCAGGGTGGCTGGTGGCACTGCTACTCCTGGTCGAGGGTTATTCTTTTGGCAGATTAAACATTCAGCTTGTACCTGTGATGCTAGGGGTTTAAGTCTAGAGGTTAGAAAACATTTATTCATAAGCTGGGTAAGAGCCTCTCTGCCTGCATGTGTGGTTTGATGCAGTTTCTGCAACACTGGTTGAATCAAGCCCTTGGGCAGGAGGATTTTTCCCTCTGTGGAATAAAGCCATCCCTCCTTCTCCTGGAGACCGAGACTGTCAGCCAGGTTTCTGTCATCTTGGGAGTACTGAGGGGCTGCAAGCTCACCCACTGATGGGATAAGGGCATGCATTTGGGCATTTTCCTCAGCTGGTGACTTCAGGGTAGCAGCTCGCTTAGCTTCCCTGTCTGCTCTGGCATTGCCCTTGGTTACATCTTGATCTTCCCTTTGATGGGCTTTGCAATGCACCACTGCTACTGCTGAGGGGAGTTGTACTGCTTCTAA
>NW_020694137.1:0-12022 GCF_002925995.2 Terrapene triunguis
TCAAAATTTTCTATTCTTTAATAGCCTACCAAACTAGGCCTTTACCATCATCTCTCTTTTTCTTGAATAATTTACCTCTCTCCTTTCAAATTTCCTTTTTCCTCTAAATCTTACCCAAACTTTCTTTTTTCATCTTTAAACTCTCTCACTCTAGTCTTTCAACCTTTTTCTCTCAATGTGCCCAAGCACAAACACACACACTTCCCCTATTCAAACAAACACATTTTTTTTCAAAATGGCCGACGGCGCCAAACTTCGGCACCATCAGAAATGGGGTTGGACGGCGGGACATAAGCCCCAAATGGGGCATGGAAACCTGTCAAAAATGCATGGTGATGAATGCTATCGAGGGATATACTACTCGCCTCTGTCTGTAGGTGAGCTCTCAACTCTGCCACTGTCGGCTGGCATGACAAAGTTGCTCTTCACTTGATCCAGCCTTCCTGAGCTGCTATTGCAGCTGGATAGTCTGTTGCCTGTTTTCCAGGGTCACAAGTATTTCCTTTGCCATGTAGGAGCTTCTTAACTTCATGGCTCGGCTTAGAACAGTCATTTTCCCATATCTGCCCTTATTGTTGATGCTACGCAGTCAGGTCTTCCAATGCCTGAGAGTGTTCCACTTCAGTGTGTGGGTTTGCACTTCAAGCCGCTTTATGCAGCCCCCGAATGCCAGGTAGGAAGCCTCCATCTGGGCCTGCAATTTGAAAAGCTATTTGCCAATATTGTCACTGCAGTTATCAGTAATACCTGGGTTCTTCTGATTTCTGGGAACTTAGCATCCCCAACCCCAGAACCCTATTGTCCAGTTCTAAAGGACATGTTACCCTCAGTAACTTACACGCACTTGTCCTTCATTTTCTAATTTCCCCAAAGCCACAGCCCGTCCTTTGCAAATCCAGTCTTTTAACAGGCTCATACCTTTCTATGTGCCCCATTTTCCCACACCTGAACCAATTGGTCCTAGGTTTCAGATTGGATCCCCACAGTACTTTGATTTATCTCAGCACTAATGTGTTTCCACCTATCGCCTGGCCAGGTATCCTTACAGTATGGGGCCTCCCAGCTTTCTGAAAGTTCTGTGAGCCTGTGCCCATCTGTCCATTTTTGTGCCTATGGGGCAGGGCCATCCCTAGCCATTTGGGTGCCCTTTTGGGGGCTCCACAGGCCCAGAGTGGCCTGGGGGATTAGCGGGGGGCCGGGAGCAGCCCGTGTCGCTCAGGGGAGGCTGCTTGGGGGAAGGGATCTCCCCCCACTCATCGGCAGCAGCGGGAAGCAGAGCAGCCCGGCCCCAGCCTGCTCTACTCCGCCATCTCCCAGCCGAGGGACTCACTTCCCGCCGCCGGTGAGAGCTGGGGGTGGTCATTTCCCCAACCCGAGAAACATGTCTGGGGTCAGGGCCAGGGCAAGGGTAGCGGAGCGGGCTGGGGCAGCATCTCTCCGCTTCCCCCGCTGGTGAGTGCGGGGGCGATCCTTTCCCCATACTCACCGGTGGCGGGAAGCAGAGCGCTGGAGCTGGGAGCTGGTGGAGTAGAGTGGGCTGGGGCCGGGTTGCTCCGCTTCCCGCCACTGCCGGTGAGTGTGGGGTCACTGGAGAAAGAGGTGGAATGGGGGTGGGCCACGGGTGGAGCAGGGGGGAAAGGTAAGAGGCAGGGTAGAGGGAGTTATCCGGGCCCCCACCGCCCCCTACGGATGGCCCTGCCCCTTGCAGGGGTGGCCGGCTGAGGGATAGGGCTGGTTGCTGGTGCTCCTGCGAATGCAGCACACAGCTGCCTAGGGCACCATGAAATTTAGGGCAATTTTGTGCCCTAAATTTCATAGTGCCCTACGAAGCTGCATATGCCTAAGGACGGCCCTGCTATGGGGCAGACCATCTTACATACCCCTTTTGCTTGCCGTCAATGTACACGCTCGGATGAGGCCCACACCACTTTCCTTTTCAACATGTGCAGCAACTATCTAATTCCTATTCCTGGACGCCATCAAAAAATGGGGACTGACCCTGCATACATAGACATGGGAGGGTAACTATCGCACAGTCAGGGGAAGTGTTTGTGCCTCGTTGCTCAGATACCCTTCCTTGATGAAAGGCGGACTCATCCCACTTCCGGTACCATTTGTCATGGGGTGTTGCCCTCCAGCGTGCCCCCCTTTGGCCTCTTGTGGCCCAGCAGGTGGCTTGCATTTAGTACCCTTTCAGTTCTTTCAATCAGTGACCCAAACTAAATAGGCTCAAGACTTGTACCCCGTAGTGAAGTCTGATTTATTGAGTCCTTCTACCAAGTGTAACTCACTTTAGTTAGTTGCCCCAGGTCACCCAGCTCTGGTTCCAGAGAAGAGTCCTGGTCCACTCTCTCAAAACAGGAGTCCCCAGCTCTTCTTCTCGGAGCTGGGTGATAAGTTAGCCAGCTTCTCACTCAGCTGGTCCTCTTTCCCCCAATTAGTTCTCAGGCCCAGAGGGTTCAGCAGGTCAGCCTTCTGCTAGGGTCCACCTGCTAGGAGTGGAGAGGCAGCATTTATACTTATCCCCTTCCCCCCCAAGCTCATCCCCAATTGGTTGGGTGTGAAGGGAGCCTTACCCCACCGTCTTTGCACCGTCACCCCCGCCTGGTCCCGGGACCTTAAAGACACAGTGATGGGATTTCCTCCCAAGCACCACTCTATTCCCAGGACTGCTTCCTCACTCTCCATACCTGCTAGGTCTGTGTGTATTGATCTTTCAAAACCTTAAAGGGCCCCATCATGCGATGGGGTCGGTTGATCACTCGGCACCACTACCCTTAAGCAGGCAGACAACTTCATCGCACACGCTCAAAATACACAGAAAAGAGGCAAGAAGTGGGGAGGAAAAGGGAGGGGGGAAGAGACAGAGCCAAGATAAGATGTGGGAGGGAGAGAGAACAGACATACTGGGGAGACCTAGTGGCTACACCCTGGTGGGACACAGTGAGGTGTGAATACATCTCAAACCAGTGGGCTCAGCCTCCAACTGAAAGTTTGGGAACTAATACCCTGTCTGTAAACACAGGTCTCCTAACTGGTATGGCTTTGCATTGGATACCAATACGGTGTGGCAGCAGCTAACCCTGCTGTTCTACTACAGAAAACCCTTGGGTAAGGGCCTTGTTTTAGTGGAGGTCTCTGCAGGTGAAAATGAGAGGTAAGAAGATGCCAGTGGTATATTTTCTCATCTTTTTCCATACTCTAAGATTGATGAACATTATTATTTCCCTGCTCTAATAGGTAATTGAAACTCTCTTCTGCCTTGGGATCAGATCTCTGGTTATGATTAATGTTTCAGGCCCTAATCCTATCTACCTTGCTTCTCTATAGACCTCTCTGGAGTGTGGCATGGCTTGTGTAGACTGTGTCCACTGTCCTGTAGATTGCTGCCTCATTGAGTGACATCTCCCCTCTAGGATGCTGCACCTCTGCAATGTGACTTCCTGTGTTCCTGAAAAGGAACACAAACTGTGCTGGGAAATGGAGCTGTGATCAGAGGGCTAGGCAGAAATGGTCTGCTCTGCATTGCTGGTTATTCTTTATAACTAAATAGGGCATTGCATTGTTAGCAAGGGACAGCACTTCTTTATGTTCAAACAACTAGTGTTGAAATGGGAATGACTTTATAAGATGGTTTCTGTTGCTCCGATAACATGGGTCCTGATCCAGCAGCCCTGTGCAATATTCATGTGAAGCAACTTCTCTGCTGATGATGCAGCTGGGGGAGGATGCTGTGTTGGTTCCTCTCCCTCCAACAGATTTTGCACCCTCTTTCCCAAATTTGTTGCCTCATATCCTCTTTATCAGCTGGCTTGGGATGAAACGTACTCATTCCATAAATCCTGTATACTCCGGTGTTACTCTCGACCGCACGCTCTCCCTTCAAACCCACATCGAGAACACAAAAGCTAAGGTTAGCATAAGAAACAACATTCTCAGCAAGCTGGTTACATCAAAGTGGGGTGTGGACCCATCCACTGGCACTTTGCTGCTTCTCCACTGAATACGCCTGTGAAGTGTGGGGATAATACCCGCAGACCCTGTACTGCCACTATATTACAGGATGCCTTAAGTCTACCCTTGTCAACTGCCACTACATCTTCACAGGTATTGCTCCTCCTGATATATGCCAGGAAGTTGTTAGTCGAGTGCACAAGGCAATGCACAGATCCAGGATGTCCACTATATGATCTAACACTGATGCCGAGTCAACTGAAGTAACAACAAAGTTTTCTTGCCACCAGTAAACCCCTCACATTGTCACCCACACAGAAAAAGGTTCAGTTACAGCAAACAGGAGTAGACAACAACCCTGTAGCCTGTGCGCTCCAGCTCCACCTGTCGAGTACCTGCCACGCAGTGCAAATCAGCTCTGGATTACCTGCCACCGTCACATCCAGCTCTAGGCCTTTGAGCTTTTTGTCGGTCTCCGGGCTGCTCTTCAGCTTAGGCTGGATTTTTTCAGCTGTCTTTGAGCTTAGTTGACCCCTTCCATAGCAAAGAACCTTGCTGCTCCCCGGTCACTGTCTCCGCTCTCATACAGGTCAGCTCCTGCTCTCACCAGGTGGCTTGGGCCAGGGTCTTTCCAAGTGACAAATGTGTCTCCTCCAGCTCCTGCTGGCACTCGCTGAGCTGGGTTTGCAGCATGAGGTTTTCAACCTGGAGACTGTCCACCGAGGCGGCCTTATCCTCTGATTCAGCCCGGTCTACCACTGTGCGGGTCTGTAGACAGAGGCCATGGCCAATACTGCGGGATCTGGCTTGAATCCTGTCTCAGTGTTCACGCCTTGGGATACGTAGCCTGTTGCTGAACCACCAACTCTCCCAGCAGAACATTTCTTTCTGGAGACCTAAAGTATTAATCAGCTTCCTTGTGTTAATGTCAGCCTCTCGGTAATCCGCCTCTGTGCTCACCTTTTCATATGTCCCCACAGTCAGTCCCGTGCCCTAGTTGCATTCTGCTATGTGGTTCTGAAGTTGCTTTTCCCACAACGTGGCTTCTTCTGCCAAGGGATGCTGGGCTCTGGCCTTGTTGGCCCTAGTTTCCTCCCCCTTTTCCAGCTCAATGATTTGCAGCTATAGCTTCCGGACTTCACCTACCATCTGTTCCCACTTGCCCTTATAGTGAGAGGAGCAGTTCTTCTCTCAAACCAGGAGCCACTCCACCTCCTTCTCTCTGTCTTCAAGGCAGGCAATCTCTTTTTTCCAAGGCCTTTGTTCCATTCCGCTCCTTCAGCCCCTGCTTTTCAAAGTGGCTCTTCTCTGTCTCACCAGCTCCAGCGTGGCATTGAGACTCAGTCTCTGATGCAGCTCTTCTTGCAGCAACCTTGGGTTGTCTGTAGGCAGTGGTGGATTTAGAGTTAGTGGGGCCCTGTGCTCAGCTTCATTTTTGGGACCCCTCCTCGGGACCCAGAGAAGAAAAAACATTCTCTTTTATCTCCCCCATCCCTGTTTTTCTTTCATTTTTTCCCCTTCACCCTCTGCCTATATTATAAGTAATAGGAAGTAAATGAGAGGCTACAAAAACAAACTTTTTTTCCAAAGACCACTTGAAAATTGCTAAGGGTCCAGGCAGACCACTTAATGATCTTTACAATAGTTAGCAAATGGTACAAACAGTATTTGGAAAGTGCTTTGAATAAGAGCTCTTTCTAAAAAATAAATAAAAAAACATTGGGATGTGGGGTCTGGCCAGGAGTTAAGATGTGGGAGGAGGCTCAGGGTTGGGGTGTGGGGTCTGGGAGGGAGTTAGGGTGCAGGAGCGGGTTGGGGTGCGGGGTCTGGCCAGGAGTTAGGGTGTGGGAGGGGGCTCAGGTCTGGGGCAGAGGGTTGGGGTGCGGAGTGCTTACCTGGGGCAGCTTCTGTTCAGTGTGAGGGATGGAGGTGGGGCTGGGGGGGGGGTGCAGGAGCTCCCGTTTGGGTCTGAGGGTAGGGGTGGGGATGGGGGGGTGCAGGAGTCAGGACAGGGAGTGTGGGGGGGCTGGGTTTGGGGTGCAGGAGCCAGGGAGGTCAGGGGGCTGGGCGTGCATGAGGGGGGTGCAGGAGTCAGGGCTGGGGTTGTGGGGGGGGGTGAAGGAGTGAGGGAAGGGGGGTGGGCCGGGTGTGTGTGGGGCCACCGCAGCCGGCTGCCCTGAGCGGCTCAGGGCAGGGGGCTGGAGGTGTGTGTGTGTGTGTGGGGTGGGGGGGGGGGAGTCCCAGTCATGGCCGCTGGGTTACCATACCTGGCTGGCTGGTGAATGCATCCCTGCCCCGCCGCTGCTCCTGTTAGCTGCTAAAGGGAGCTGTGAC
The DNA here is from genome assembly GCF_002925995.2 of Terrapene triunguis. NCBI lineage: Eukaryota > Metazoa > Chordata > Testudines > Emydidae > Terrapene > Terrapene triunguis. The sequence goes on from NW_020694137.1 coordinate 6,289, forward strand.
CCCCTGGCCTGCCGCTCCTTTTCCTTGGCTTTTTTCCAGAGGCTACCAGCAGCAGTGCACGGCAGGGACTGCACCTGCGCTGCCTGGCATTCAGAGGAGCAGGGCAGCAGGAGAGGCGCGGATGGACGCTCCACCAGGGGAACGTGCCGGTCTCCACTACAGCGCGCCCCCAGCCAGCCCCTCACCTGGCTGTCTGCTGTGGTGTGCGGGACCGCCAGCGCCAGCCTGCAGCAAGAGTTGCAGGAGCCTGGCTCACCGGCTGGGAAAGCTCACCACATGCCATGTCTCCAGCACGGCTCTTAAATGGCTCTATCCCTGCTCTCCCTCACAGCTTCTGCCCCCACAGCGGTCCCCCCCTGCAGGGGGTGCTGGATGGTGCTGGGCTGTCTGGCTCTGGGGCCCACTGTAGTTGGGGGGTCCCCAAGCCAGGGCATTGTGTTTCATTGTAAATCTGCCTCAGTAGTATATCCCTCAATAGCATTCATCACCATGCATTTTTGACAGGTTTCTACGTCCGATTTGGGGCTTATGTCCCACCCTCCAACCCCGTTTCCGTTGGTGCTGAAGTTTGGCGCTGTCGGCCATTTTGAAAAAAATGTGTTTGAATAGGAGAAGTGTTGTGTGTGTTTGTGCTTGGGCTTGGATACATTGAGAGAAAAAGGTTGAAAGACTAGAGTGAGAGAGTTTAAAGATGAAAAAAGAAAGTTTGGGTAAGATTTAGAGAGAAAAAAAGGAAATTTGAAAGGAGAGGGGTAAGTTTTTCAAGAAAAGAGAGATGATGGTAAAGGCCTAGTTTGGTAGGCTATTAAAGAATTGAAAATTTTGAGATAAATGTAAAAGGTGTATTAAGTATCAGGGTGGGTTAAGAAAAAAGTTAAATAATATTGAAAACTAGGTTTAGAAAGAGAATTTATTAAACCAAAGCCTGTTTGGTAAGCACATGGTAAAATAGTGAATAAAAACACAATTAAACTATTTACTATCAGGGTAGGTTAAGAAAAGACCCTTTAAAACATTAAATATTAAAAACAATAAAAATAGGTTTAAAAAGGGAATTTACTAAAGCAAAGCCTGTTTAGTAAGCACATGGTAAAAAAGTGAATAAAAAAAGATTCAATACCAGGGTAGGTTTAAAAAAAAGCATTTAAAAACATTAAAAACTAGGTTTAAAAAGAAAATTGACTAAGACAGAGCCTGTTTAGTAAGCACATGGCCAAAAACTATCAAGGCAGGCTAAAAAAACATTAAAAGCTATAAAAAGGTTTAAAAAGGAAATTTCCTAAGGCAGAATCTGTTTAGTAAACACATGGTAAAAAGTAAATAGAAAAACATTTAGTATCAGGGTAGGTTAAGAAAAGAGCATTCCAAAACATTAAAAAGAAAATTTACTAGGGCAAAGCCTGTTTAGTAAGCACATGGTAAAAAAGCATTCAATACCAGTGTAGGTTTTTTTTTTTAAAGTCACATGGTTGAATCTGAGAGAGAGAGAGAGAGAGAGAGAATCTGTACATTTCCCGTTTTTCTGTAGAATGAGGCAACTACTCAGTTCAGAAACTTTCAGACTTGTTATCAGCACCTTTGGATCGGACCAATCAGAGGTTGTTCTACAGCAGCGTCATAGAATGCACTTGTTGAACCAATCTGTTTTAAACAACAGCCAACTCCCTTCTCTCCCCCGTCCCCTTCTTTCTCCCCCCTCCTTTTTAACTCTCTTATTCTTATCTAAAGAAACAGACCCCAGCATTTTTTTTGCCATGTAGCCCTTTTACATAGGGGCTTTAATAAAAGTTAAAACCATAAGCTTTTAGTAACAAACAATTTTAAAAAGTTTTCCCCTAGGTTTTAAGCTAACGTGGGTTATTTTTTAGTAAAAACAATGTGAAGCTGCAGCAAGGCTTCTGTTAGCAAAGCAGCCTCTGTGATTAGAGAGAAGGCTACTTCTTTACCTCCTTTTTAACAAACACAAGTTACATTAAGTTTTGCAAAGGAATAAAACTTTGCTTTATAATTATTTAAAAAGACAAACCTATTTGAAGACACATCCCTTTATTTACAGGGGTGTTTTAATAAAATAGACCAGGCAAAAGCACCCTAGGTTTTTAGTAATAGACAGTTTATATTCCCCTTATTTTGTTAACCACTGGATCAGAGAGAAGAAGTTTGTTTCTTTTCCCACTTTTTAAAAAAGAGAAGTGAAAGTTTTGTAAAGGTATAAACACTTATAAAGACAAGTTTATTTGAAGACACATTTCTTTATTTAGCCCCTTTGGCATAAGTGTTTTAATAAAATGTAAGCCTGCAAAATTAGTTCAGGGTTATAAAAGTAATGTATAGTGACAAAAAAGTTTTAGACTAATGGGGATTATTTTTTAGTAAGCACAATTTGAAACAGCAGTGTTTTTTTTAGCAAAGCCATTGTTAGCAAAAGGAGCCTCTGTGATGAGAGATAAGAAGGCCAGAACATAACAAGAAAGCCCTAGGCCTGCTTTTAAAATAAAATTATACCAAAAACTTGTACTAAAAAGAATAGTAACTTTAACTGTAAATAAGCTAACTATATAAAATAAAAACTTTTTACAATAAAAGTTTAAAAAAGCTAAAATATGTAGCCAGACGCCCTTCCGCGTTTTTTAGGAAAAGGCCTCCTGCTCTGCTCTTATCTAAACAACCAGGACCCTGTAACAAAAGCTGACCAACACATACTATAAACCATTTTAAAATATGTTTTTTTAAAGTAATGTCTAAAACCCCCTCTTTTTAACTTATTAAATAATCACATGAAAAAACAAACCTACCTGAAGACACAGTCCTTTCGCATATGTTTTAATAAAATAGAGCAGGCAGAAGCACCCCAGACCTAAACCCAAAAAACCCTTACTAAGAAAAAGTTTTTTCTCCAAGGTTTTTAGTGAGAGCCACTTGAAACAGCCTTTTGAAGGTAGTGGATTAGAAAAGAAGACCCCTTTTCTATTCACTTTTTTACCATGTGATTACCAAACAGGATTTGCCCTTTTTAAACCTAGTTTTTAATGTTTTAAAATGCTTTTTTCTTAACCTACCCTGATAGTAAATAGTTTAATTGTGTTTTTTCTTAGCCACTCATTATAGTTTTTACCAGGGGCTTACTAAACAGGCTTTGGCTTAGTAAATTCCCCTTTTAAACCTAGTTTTCAATATTATTTAACTTTTTTCTTAACCCACCCTGATAGTTAGTACACCTTTTACATTTATCTCAAAATTTTCTATTCTTTAATAGCCTACCAAACTAGGCCTTTACCATCATCTCTCTTTTTCTTGAATAATTTACCTCTCTCCTTTCAAATTTCCTTTTTCCTCTAAATCTTACCCAAACTTTCTTTTTTCATCTTTAAACTCTCTCACTCTAGTCTTTCAACCTTTTTCTCTCAATGTGCCCAAGCACAAACACACACACTTCCCCTATTCAAACAAACACATTTTTTTTCAAAATGGCCGACGGCGCCAAACTTCGGCACCATCAGAAATGGGGTTGGACGGCGGGACATAAGCCCCAAATGGGGCATGGAAACCTGTCAAAAATGCATGGTGATGAATGCTATCGAGGGATATACTACTCGCCTCTGTCTGTAGGTGAGCTCTCAACTCTGCCACTGTCGGCTGGCATGACAAAGTTGCTCTTCACTTGATCCAGCCTTCCTGAGCTGCTATTGCAGCTGGATAGTCTGTTGCCTGTTTTCCAGGGTCACAAGTATTTCCTTTGCCATGTAGGAGCTTCTTAACTTCATGGCTCGGCTTAGAACAGTCATTTTCCCATATCTGCCCTTATTGTTGATGCTACGCAGTCAGGTCTTCCAATGCCTGAGAGTGTTCCACTTCAGTGTGTGGGTTTGCACTTCAAGCCGCTTTATGCAGCCCCCGAATGCCAGGTAGGAAGCCTCCATCTGGGCCTGCAATTTGAAAAGCTATTTGCCAATATTGTCACTGCAGTTATCAGTAATACCTGGGTTCTTCTGATTTCTGGGAACTTAGCATCCCCAACCCCAGAACCCTATTGTCCAGTTCTAAAGGACATGTTACCCTCAGTAACTTACACGCACTTGTCCTTCATTTTCTAATTTCCCCAAAGCCACAGCCCGTCCTTTGCAAATCCAGTCTTTTAACAGGCTCATACCTTTCTATGTGCCCCATTTTCCCACACCTGAACCAATTGGTCCTAGGTTTCAGATTGGATCCCCACAGTACTTTGATTTATCTCAGCACTAATGTGTTTCCACCTATCGCCTGGCCAGGTATCCTTACAGTATGGGGCCTCCCAGCTTTCTGAAAGTTCTGTGAGCCTGTGCCCATCTGTCCATTTTTGTGCCTATGGGGCAGGGCCATCCCTAGCCATTTGGGTGCCCTTTTGGGGGCTCCACAGGCCCAGAGTGGCCTGGGGGATTAGCGGGGGGCCGGGAGCAGCCCGTGTCGCTCAGGGGAGGCTGCTTGGGGGAAGGGATCTCCCCCCACTCATCGGCAGCAGCGGGAAGCAGAGCAGCCCGGCCCCAGCCTGCTCTACTCCGCCATCTCCCAGCCGAGGGACTCACTTCCCGCCGCCGGTGAGAGCTGGGGGTGGTCATTTCCCCAACCCGAGAAACATGTCTGGGGTCAGGGCCAGGGCAAGGGTAGCGGAGCGGGCTGGGGCAGCATCTCTCCGCTTCCCCCGCTGGTGAGTGCGGGGGCGATCCTTTCCCCATACTCACCGGTGGCGGGAAGCAGAGCGCTGGAGCTGGGAGCTGGTGGAGTAGAGTGGGCTGGGGCCGGGTTGCTCCGCTTCCCGCCACTGCCGGTGAGTGTGGGGTCACTGGAGAAAGAGGTGGAATGGGGGTGGGCCACGGGTGGAGCAGGGGGGAAAGGTAAGAGGCAGGGTAGAGGGAGTTATCCGGGCCCCCACCGCCCCCTACGGATGGCCCTGCCCCTTGCAGGGGTGGCCGGCTGAGGGATAGGGCTGGTTGCTGGTGCTCCTGCGAATGCAGCACACAGCTGCCTAGGGCACCATGAAATTTAGGGCAATTTTGTGCCCTAAATTTCATAGTGCCCTACGAAGCTGCATATGCCTAAGGACGGCCCTGCTATGGGGCAGACCATCTTACATACCCCTTTTGCTTGCCGTCAATGTACACGCTCGGATGAGGCCCACACCACTTTCCTTTTCAACATGTGCAGCAACTATCTAATTCCTATTCCTGGACGCCATCAAAAAATGGGGACTGACCCTGCATACATAGACATGGGAGGGTAACTATCGCACAGTCAGGGGAAGTGTTTGTGCCTCGTTGCTCAGATACCCTTCCTTGATGAAAGGCGGACTCATCCCACTTCCGGTACCATTTGTCATGGGGTGTTGCCCTCCAGCGTGCCCCCCTTTGGCCTCTTGTGGCCCAGCAGGTGGCTTGCATTTAGTACCCTTTCAGTTCTTTCAATCAGTGACCCAAACTAAATAGGCTCAAGACTTGTACCCCGTAGTGAAGTCTGATTTATTGAGTCCTTCTACCAAGTGTAACTCACTTTAGTTAGTTGCCCCAGGTCACCCAGCTCTGGTTCCAGAGAAGAGTCCTGGTCCACTCTCTCAAAACAGGAGTCCCCAGCTCTTCTTCTCGGAGCTGGGTGATAAGTTAGCCAGCTTCTCACTCAGCTGGTCCTCTTTCCCCCAATTAGTTCTCAGGCCCAGAGGGTTCAGCAGGTCAGCCTTCTGCTAGGGTCCACCTGCTAGGAGTGG
>NW_020694138.1:0-1736 GCF_002925995.2 Terrapene triunguis
TTTAGGATTTAGAATGTGTTTTTATTTTTTTTTCCTTAGGCATAAATGTCAGAGATAAATTTTAAGTTATTATAAGTGTTAGGTAACTATCTTTCTGTAGTTAATAAACTTATTTTAATGTTTAATCTTAACCAGTGAGTTTGTCTACATTGCATGGGGAATCTCCTCAGATTACAAGGGCTGGTGCATGTCCACTATCCTTTGATAGTGGTGAACTAATTAATGAGCTAGCATTGTTCAAGAGAAAGTCTTAAGCAGTTTAAGATGATACATTTATAGGGGTGCAAGGCTGGGGGGATTTGCTGGTGTCTCCCTCCATATAGTTCATAAGTAGCTTGGAGAGCATTCATGCAACTCAGTTGAGTGTGACTGAGTGATAACAGTAACTGGGAGGGGGTGGCGGGGGGGATATTGCTGGTTCTCACTATTAAAGCATCATGAGAAACAGCTTGGGTTGGAGCGGTAAGGGGGACACTGCGGTCCCACAGCTCCAGGTTGTACACTGGGGGTGCCGTTGCATAGCCCCATTAAAATTAAGTTGAAAACTCCCATTGTTCATATAAGTGGAAGGACCAGTGAGAGAGGTGGCCACAACCATGTTCCTATCATGGAGATTTCAACTGGGCACCAGGAAGAGTGGAGACAATTTTAACCATTTATTTATATCTCTATAAAAGCCATTATTATCAAAATAATGTTTGGACAATAAAAATACTAACTTCTGCTGCAGCCTATGTGGGGATGTAAGCCGGGGAAATCTGCTACTTCTGAAATTGCGCCTAATTCCATCGCCACCATACCCCCGTACAAACCAAACACCTTCATTACACTCACACAGGCCGGATGTAAACAGCCAGGCCCAACAGTGACCTCTGGACAATTCACCAGGAACAGCTTTATAGCTCTTATCCGAGCTAAACCTGGCTGTGACCAGCTCCAGCAAAGCAACAGCTCCAGGCTCACTGGGCCCTTGGAGGCAGGGAGGTTGTGCAAACAAAGAGCTAGACTCACAAGCCAGGGGCACTGGGACTGTCCAGATACAGCTGGGGGGCTGCCAGGGGACCCGCAGAACTGAGGCCATTTCTGGGATCGGGTCTGTCAAACGGTCACTGACAAGGGACTCTGCATGTGGCCATGCAAGGCACCAGCTGCTCTGCTGCCACCAACTGCACAAAGCAGTTCAAAGGGAGAGCACCTGTTACAATGAGTGTCTCCAAAACTCACTGCAGTAAGTGCATGTCCCCAGAGGGCTAGTTCTCAGGACATGGTGTCCAACCACCCCCAGGTGCCTTGGACAGCTCTACTGCATGCAGGGGCTCTCCTCAAGGCATGATGCAACCTACGGTGAGAGGAAGTGACTACCGCCTAGCAACGAGCAGAACTCCTATGGTGTCAAACACAGCAGTGTTGGCTCTGCCACTGTGAGCACGTCAGGACTCGGCCAGAGGCATGGGAGCTGGGCACCAGTGAGAAATGTAGGACTTCATCACTGCAGAAATGATTTTCTAAGTTACCTAACAGAGTTAACCATCCATCTCCCATTTCAAAAGGATTTGGGTGCCTATCTCACTTAGATGCCTCCTAGAATCTTAGCCTGGAAAACCACTGGGCGGCTGTTACTGTAGTTTCCATCTATGTATTTCCATTGGAAAGAGACTCCACACCAACAGAAATGCACTGGATTAATGGTAAACCCCTGATAAATCATTGAGACCCGCTAATGTTGTATGTGTAGT
>NW_020694139.1:0-5850 GCF_002925995.2 Terrapene triunguis
TCCCACAATGCCCCATGCTTGCAGTTAAATCGGTGCAAGGGCTCCTGGTGAGAATGCGCACCACCAACACGAGGAGCGTAGTGCTCACATGTAAAACCAATTCAATTACTGCGGTGGCTGTTTGTTGACTTAATTCTCTAGGGTTGATTTGCCCTTAGTCTTGTTGCATTTCATGTGCATTTCAGGCTCTCTGACTCTACCCTTTTCCTTGTGCCAATCAGAAATTCCAACTGTGACGAACTGGGACTGTTCTTAATGTGGTCTGTGAATGCTGACAGGGGAGTGTGGCTAGGATAGTCTGCAATGGGGGGATGGGAGACTGACCTACGGAGAATATCTGAGCATGTAACATGAGAACCCAGGAGGGGGCTGGGGCCAGGTGACACCTTTGCCCGGGAAACTGAACAAAGGCTGTGGGAGGGGTGGCTGAAGGCAGAGTCTGGGAAGCTGGCTGGTGAGGTGGCTGGGAGGCAGGGAGGGCTGTGACCTCCGGAAGGGGGCTGGGGTGCCCGAGGACCCCAAGATGGACCTAACTGAGGGGTATCCTGTTGTCTGTGCCTGCAAGACCTGTCTTGGACTGTATTCCCGTCGTCTAAATAAACTTTCTGCTTTACTGGCTGGCTGAGAGTCATGGTGAATCGCAGGACGCCGGGGGTGCAGGGCCCTGAGTCCCCCCATACTCCGTGACAACTGGTGGCAGCGGCGGGATCTACTGCACCCCGTGGACGGCGCTTCCTGCAGTAAGTGACTGGGGAGAAGTAAAGCGAAGGGGGATTGACGGGGACCAGGCGTGCTGAAGAGTCAGAGAGACACGGTTATCACCCCTGGGAGTGTGTGACCAGCGAGAAGGACTTTTGCAGTAACAGGGTCCCCCGGGGGATCGCAGCGAGTGGTCCCAGGGGCGGAGGAGTCTGCAGCTCGACCCTGGCAGAGAGGTGGTGACCTTGAGAAGGGCTGGCACACTAGGGGTCTCCCTGGAAACTGTGGGGAGCGGTGAGCACACAGGCCTGTGAGTGGCCAGCAGGAAGATGTATGCCAAGCGGCTTAAGAGCGACCTGGTGGAGCTGTGCAAGCAGAGGGGGGTGCGCATTGGGAGGCTCACCAAAGAACAGCTCATTGCCCAGCTGGAGAAGGGAGATCGCTCGAATGAACTGATCCCTGTCTCTGAGGGAAGCAGCCTGGCAGATGCAGCGCAGGCACCAGTGTCTGTCCCATCTGGGAGTGGTCAGCCGGCTGCTGAGGGCTTCCCGAGACCCCTCCTTCCTATGCCTACGGGAAGGGTGGGGAGGAGCCCAGCAAATACCGAGGGCGCAGTGACCCCCCCGGCCAGCAGGGGATCCTCCCGGCCACGCGCGGCATCCGTGGAGCGGAATGGGCTGGAATGGGAGATAGAGCTAAAATTGAGAGAGCTGGAGGATCATGAACAACAGAGGCAGCATGAAGAGAGACAGAGGCAGCATGAACGGGAGGAGAATGAGAGACAGAGGCAGCATGAACGGGAGGAGAATGAGAGACAGAGGCAGCATGAACTGGAGCTGGGGAGGCTGAGGGGCCGCGAGACCCCGGCTGCGGTGAGTGAGGGGGGACCCAAGACTGCACGGAGCTTTGATAAGTGCATCCTGGCCCCACGTAAGGAGGGGGAGGACATGGATGACTTCCTGGATGCCTTTGAGATGGCCTGCGAGCTGCACCAGGTTGATCCTGCGGACAGACTCAGGGTTCTCACCCCCTTACTGGACCCCAAAGACGTGGCATTGTACCGCCAACTGGAAGAGGCGGAGAAAGGGGACTACGAACTATTCAAAAAGGCCCTGCTACGTGAGTTTGGGCTGACTTCTGAGATGTACCGGGAAAGGTTCCGGAGTCAGGATAAAACCCCTGAGATCTCATATCTGCAACTAGCCGTCCGCATGGAGGGATACGCCAGCAAGTGGGCAGATGGGGCCCAGACGAAGGAGGACCTGGTTAAACTGCTGGTACTGGAGCAACTGTTTGAGTGGTGCCCATTTGACCTGAGGCTGTGGTTGAGGGACAAAAAACCAGAGAACCCGCGACATGCAGGCCGGCTGGCCGATGAGTTTGTAAAGAGCCGGTCAGGGGATAACAGGGAGGAGTCCCAAAGGAACAGTCCCACCACAACGCAGAGCGAGAGTCACCATGGGACCTCCCAGCGGGAAAATACGGAAAACCCCCATCAAAGGGGAACATCCGGCGTCAGGGCCATCCGACCCACTCGAGGGGACCCATGGGACATGGGCTGCTATCACTGTGGCCAGAGAGGCCACATACGGGTCCAGTGCCCCAGGCTCAGGGACAGACTGAGCAGACCAAACCCACAGAGGGTTGACTGGGTAGAGACCCAGCCGGGCGAGAGGCAGCACTCCCAGGGAAGGGGGGCTGGCAGAGTACCACCTGCTAAGGAGGGAGGAGAGCTCCCGGCCAGCTCCTCTGGGGGGCTGGATGCTCCAGACTCAGGGTGTTTGGTTTATACAGTGGGCGCGGGGCAGTCCCTCTGGAGAGAGTACCTTGTTCCCCTGGAGGTGGATGGGAGGAAGGTCAATGGATACTGGGATACGGGCGCAGAGGTGACGCTGGCCCGGCCCGAGGTGGTGCCCCCAGATCAGGTGGTGCCCAACACCTACCTGACTCTGACGGGGGTGGGCGGGACACCAGTCAAAGTGCCCGTGGCGAGGGTACACCTGAAGTGGGGGGCCAAGGAGGGCCCCAAGGACGTGGGGGTACACCCGTATTTGCCCACTGAGGTGTTGATGGGGGGAGGACCTGGAGGACTGGCCAAGCAACCCCCAGAATGCACTGGTTGTGACCCGTAGTCAGAGCCGGCGAGGAGCACTGCGCCCTGGCCTTGGGGAGGGTGACTTGCCTGAGGCGCAGGACCCTAACCTGGTGGGGAGGGAACACCCAGGGACATGGCTCAGAGAGGCTGCGGCTTCAGACCCAGCCGGCGAGAAAGAGCAGGTGGCCATCCCTGTCCCAGCTGCTGAGTTCCAGGCCGAGGTGCAGAAAGATCCCTCCTTGCGGAAGATAAGGGACCTGGCCGACCTCGGTGCGGTACAGACCATGGGGAGAGGTGGCTGGAAAAGGTTCCTATGGGAGAAGGGGTTCCTGTACCGAGAATGGGCTCCCCCAGGGAAAATGGAGTCAGGGGGGATCAGGAGGCAGCTGGTGGTACTCCAGAAGTATCGCCTCCAGCTGCTGTACCAGGGCCATGACATTCCCCTCTCAGGGCACCAGGGAACCTGGCGTACCCAGCAGAGGCTGCTACGGAGCTTTTACTGGCCTGGGGTCTTTGTTACTGTCCGGTAGTACTGCCAATCCTGTGACCCCTGTCAGAGGGGGAGGAAGGCCCGGGACAAGGGGAAAACGGCTTTAGGACCCTTGCCCAGCATAGAGGAGCCTTTCCGAAGGGTGGCCAAGGTTAAAAGGGGGGCTCTGAACCAAGAGAGCCCGAAGCACAGACCTCCAGACTGGAGCGCTGGGAGAAGACCACAGCCCAGTTGGAACCCCAGGGGTATTGGGGTGGGAAAAGGGCACAGGCCGCATAACCCTTCCCACATGCGAACTGCGAATGCCCTCGAGCACCCCCGACCTAAGGGGGGGTGTGAAACTGGAGGGGCCTGGTGTAATTCTCACCAAGGAATGGGAGGGATGCTGGGGCATCCATGAGAACGGGGGTAGGTTCGAACTTCCCTGAGTCACTGGCTGAAGTGACCCCGCTCAGTTCGGTCTCGAAGGGGGGAGATGTGACGAACTGGGACTGTTCTTAATGTGGTCTGTGAATGCTGACAGGGGAGTGTGGCTAGGATAGTCTGCAATGGGAGGATGGGAGACTGACCTACGGAGAATACCTGAGCATGTAACATGAGAACCCAGGAAGGAGTGAGAGGCCAGGTAACACCTTTGCCCGGGAAACTGAACAAAGGCTGTGGGAGGGGTCGCTGAAGGCAGAGTCTCGGGAGCGGGCCGGTGAGGTGGCTGGGGCGCAGAGAGGGTCTGACCTCCCCAAGAGGGCTGGGATGCCCGAGGACCCCAAGATGGACCTAACTGAGGGGTATCCTGTTGTCTGTGCCTGCAAGACCTGTCTTGGACTGTATTCCCGTCGTCTAAATAAACCTTCTGCTTTACTGGCTGGCTGAGAGTCATGGTGAATCGCAGGACGTCGGGGGTGCATGGCTCTGAGTCCCCCCATACTCCGTGACACCAACCTCTGCAGTTATTAGCGTTTTCTATACGGCTTCCCCAAGGAGACACTCGGTGCCATGTACCAGCAGAGATAAATGCCAAGGGACTGAGATCACTTGGTGGAGAATTACAACCCTAGTTTCAGCCCCAGGTTTGTGCAAGACCGTGTTATAGGAGCCAGTTGATAATGTGAAAAGCTGCTTTGGGGAGGGCTATATCTCAGGAAACTCTTCATCAAAGCCCCCCATATTTGGGCCACTAGCCCTGCTCAGCACCCCCATGATAAGCAACAAATTTCAAGAGATTCTTAGCAAACAAGGGGATGTTAGTCCAATTAGAACAGCTGATCTTTATATATAACCTAATGTTGAACTTTAGCTATGGTAGAGCTGATGGTCTGCTATAATAACTTCCCAAATGCATGAAGGGTGTGACAGTTGGGGGGGCTCATTGGATAGGAGACAGTGGGAGGTTCCTTCCTTGGGAGAAGGTGATGCGGGGTTGGTGTATGAAAATTACTGGGACAGGAATATGGGTCTGCAGAGTCCCAGATGGGTGGCGGTTCTGTACCACCACCAGGCAGCCTTGGCAGAGCTGCTGGCAATGCACATCCTGGGAGACCAGTCACTGCAGGAAGTGCCACCCACAGGAGAGATGACTGGCAGCTCTTCCCTGGACCTCTGATGCAGGCTTCCTGTTTAAACCTGGAAATACCGGGAAGCCCTCTGTGCAGCAAGGCAGATCCCTGACCTATTTCTGAGAGAGACCACGCCTTGTTCCCAGTCCCTGCCTTGTCACCCTGCTCTATGCTTCCTGGTGTTTTGAGCCGGACCCTGGCATCTGATTTTGGCTTGACCACGTAGGCCTGACCACTTATGGTTCTCACCACTGGACCTCATTTTCATGCCCTGGTTCCTGTTAGCAATAGACACGCTCCAACCTCTGAGCTCTCCGAATGTCTCCCTGGACTTTCCAGCCCCCTGGACACTCATAGTGTTGACAGATTCGCTGCTCCCGAAGAAGCAGTGCATCCCAGCTTACCAGTTACCACTCAGATCATGACGCCATTTAACTCACAGCACTCATGCGTTTCTATTGAAAATAAGTTAAAGTTTGTTTAACCAAGGATAGAGATTCAAGTGGTAGCAAGTAGAAGTCTTGGGAACAAATGGTTACACATCAAGTAAAATCATAACATGCTTTCTAGAACCTAAACTTACCTACTTACCTAACTAGATCCTTTCATGTTATAGAGCAAAACCCATGCAAAGTCCCTCCGGCATTTTACACCCAGGCTTGGCAGTGATCTTCCTTTCATGAGACAAGTCACGCTGTCAGCTTGCCTCCATGGGGGAAGATGCAGGGTGTATCTCTGTCCCCCCAAATGTTCCCCCACATGCCATTGTCTTCACTTGTAACAGGATCCTGCTCTTTATTTTTTCCCCATAAATTTTCTTCTCTTGAAGATTTCACAAACTCTTCAATTAGCATTTGGCTGAGTGTACAAACAGGTCCCTGTTACGTCTGTGGGTACAACTTTGAAAAATCCCCTTTGACATCCTGCATTGTCTATTGGGTTAGGTAAAGGTCTCTACACATCTGCGTGGGTGTTTTATCTATTTGGGTCATCTTTACTTTTCTGGGTAAAGG
>NW_020694140.1:0-1124 GCF_002925995.2 Terrapene triunguis
TTATTGCCCAGACTTTGTAGCCTGCAACTCCTGCCACTTTACTGACTTGTTCAGGTCATGAACATTTCTTTTTTCCCTCTGTGAAAGGCCTGCCCCCCACACTGGAGATGTGTCTACCATGGGTGCAGATATGGCCCCCCATAGCTGAAGTATCTGCCAATCTTTCGTATCCTTAACCTCCAAAGAAGGACAGTGCTATTATCCCTCTCTTTAAGATGGGAAACTGAGGCACAGAGCGACTCAATAACATAATCAAGGTCACACAGGAGTCTGTGACACAGCAGGGGATTGAGCTGTGGTGTTCTGAGTCCTAAGCTAATGCTCTAACCACTGGGCGACCCTCCCTCCATAACCTGAGTCCCAAAAGCCACCCTGGAGGCATGAATATAGCAAGTAATAAAATCAGAGGCGCTCCCAAGCATGCTCAGAGACATCAGTGGAGTAGGCTTCCATTGGTTGTACTCAGCTCCTGGTTTACTGGCTGACAATAGTGTAGCAAGAGAAGGCTGAGAGTTATCCAAGTTTCCCCATTGCATTAGCCGATGTGGGAAAATCTGCCCCCATGAAAGTCTCATCCTTATCCGTAACAGTTAGACGTTGGGTTAAGACCTAAGCCTCAGGTTTTTAATCCTTCCAAAATTTGCACATAAGTACCAACGAGAGACAGAGCAACGTAAAGTGAGTCAGTTGAACCAGTGCTACAGACTGTTTGGTGAATACTGCTTTTGGTATAGCAGTGTTGTATTTTAGTTCAGCTGAAACTGATTCCTAGTCAGTTTAGGATAACGCAACATAAACCTGATTTGAATGGAAAGAAGAGCCTCCACACAGGGGTTTTCATGGTTGAACTACCTCAGATTAAAATCCCACCATTGGTCAAATAATGGATCTTTCTTGTATAGACAAGGCCTGAGAATCTGGGCCGCTGTTTTCTCTCTCTCTGCTCACAACCAGGACCCTATCCAAGTACAACAAAGAGCTACTGAGGCCCCTCTTTGCCTCGCTGGACACACCACCTTTACCTGTCGCCGGCGGCATTGCTATGTTGGCACAGCTCTTTCATGCAAGAGCTCTTCTGAAAACACATCCGCACCTGACAGCCTGTTCTCCCTGTCTGCCCTCGT
>NW_020694141.1:0-3306 GCF_002925995.2 Terrapene triunguis
AGGTGTTTGCCAATTTGTCAGGAAAATAAAATAACTAATCTCCTTAATTGTCCAAGACTTAATTGGTGAGAAATCAATTACCCAAGAATATATGAATTCTTCCACAGTTAAAGCCACTTGCTAAAGTATATTGAATAAAGAGGCAATTGAGTGCAAATGAAAATGGCTAAAGTAAATACATTCATATTATTCTAGAATAAAGATTCAGTTCAGCTGCCCAGAGCTCTGCAGCAGTCTTCACAGCTGGATTTCAGAGGCTATGCAAAACACTGAATGGAAGGACTCTACAAAAATAGATCCATATCCATTGTGAAAATGGATAAATGGCTAACTCTCCTAGGTGACAGTAAAATGGCTGCTATTTCTGGTGTGTTGTCCTTTATGGCTTCTGAGCTAGTTGTGGGAAAATAACTGCCCAGTAAATAAATCAATATTAACTTGAGCATCAATTAACCAGAAGATTGCAACAGAGACAGGCTCAGGCCCAAGTTATAGTTCCTGTTGTAGATAACATTTCTTCCCTTGTCTGTGAGACTATAACTGGCAGATGGTCCTAAAAATTTATACGGGTATGTTGCTGGCACCGCCACATATATCACAAAGCTAGATCATTCCTATTTCAGAGTGATACAATTGTTGTTGACCATAAAGTACTTGTATATTGTATAACAGCTATACCACTAACAAAATCTATGCCTGATGTAGCTGTCAGGGTTTCCCCTGAAATCCTAAATAGGAATACTTGGAGTTTTTTGCATTGTGCTTGGAAATTTTACACTTTCAGATTAACAGAACATTAATGAGGTTCTGCATTGGAATTGCTGTATTAAAATAGCTCAAAGATTGGCAACCAGAGGCTAGGGAGAAGTGGGGAATGACAGCAAGGTGACAAGAAGAGGTGAGGTAATGGGCTAGAAGAACAGGTGGTAAAGGGAGAGTAGCAGGGAAGGAGAAAGAAATGGGAAAGGAGAAGGGAGGCCCAGGACAGGGAGTGTGGGTAGATGCTTGCTCTCAAAAGTAAGCCCGAGCCAGACCAAACATTACAATAGGAAAGGTCATGCTTGCTGGATTTCAGATATTTTGTTTTTAGCTTTTCATTTTAAAACAGTTCTGATTTAAGCTGTGGATAAGTGCTACTGAAACAAGCACCCTGACTGAATTTTCTCTGAGAAAAATAGTCAGCTCTTCATTTTCTTTTTTGTCCTATTCCATGAGAGTGACATTGCAGTAGGGGAATGTGATCCTGTGCCATCACGCAGCTGTGGAGTATGTGGGCTAATTTCTGAACCGGCCAGACAGTCTCAGAGGCATAAGGCGGCAGAATGTTCAGGGGACCCTGGAGACAATGCATTCAGCTTCACTCCTTACTCCTGGTCCAAAACGCATCTTGGATCTGGCCCCACCACAGACACAAGGAGCATCAGCAGGAATTAACCAGGTGTCCCACCTAGCACTACATCAGTGATGGACTTTAGGGGTGTGGGGGGAGGAAAGCTTTCTGTATCCCAGCACTGCCAATCCTCACCACTCAATATCAGACAGAACGTATGTCTGTGCTTGTGTGTAAGCATATGGCATGAGGGGAGCTGATATTCTCAGACATGAGGCATTTAGGATAAGCAATGCAGTGGCCATAGAATTCTCTAAACTTTACCATGCAAAGTCATCATGAATGCCATAATGCAGAACTTCACGGACTTTGGCTGGAATGATATTATTTGTAATCTGTTGATACCATTGGTCATTACCGACAAACAAAATTGCATCTAATTCTTAGAAAAGTACACAGGGCCATATTCTGTTCTCAGTTACACCCAAGGCAAAAAACCCTGGAGTCAATGGAAGTGGTACATGTACCTCCAAGGGCAGGATTTTACCTACATTAAATAAATGAAAGAGCAGTTCACATCCTAGAATACTCAAGGAGCTAATAGAGGAGGTATCTGAGCCTCTAGCTATTATCTTTGGAAAATCATGGGAGACGGGAGAGATTCCAGAAGACTGGAAAAGGGCAAATATAGTGCCCATCTATAAAAAGGGAAATAAAAACAACCCAGGAAACTACAGACCAGTTAGTTTAACTTCTGTGCCAGGGAAGATAATGGAGCAAGTAATTAAGGAAATCATCTGCAAACACTTGGAAGGTGGTAAGGTGATAGGGAACAGCCAGCATGGATTTGTAAAGAACAAATCATGTCAAACCAATCTGATAGCTTTCTTCGATAGGATAACGAGTCTTGTGGATAAGGGAGAAGCTGTGGATGTGGTATACCTAGACTTTAGTAAGGCATTTGATACGGTCTCGCATGATATTCTTATCGATAAACTAGGCAAATACAATTTAGATGGGGCTACTATAAGGTGGGTGCATAACTGGCTGGATAACCGTACTCAGAGAGTTGTTATTAATGGTTCCCAATCCTGCTGGAAAGGCATAACAAGTGGGGTTCCGCAGGGATCTGTTTTGGGACCGGCTCTATTCAATATCTTCATTAACGACTTAGATATTGGCATAGAAAGTACGCTTATTAAGTTTGCAGATGATACCAAACTGGGAGGGATTGCAACTGCTTTGTAGGACAGGGTCATAATTCAAAATGATCTGGACAAATTGGAGAAATGGTCTGAGGTAAACAGGATGAAGTTTAACAAAGACAAATGCAAAGTGCTCCACTTAGGAAGAAAAAATCAGTTTCACACATACAGAATGGGAAGAGACTGTCTAGGAAGGAGTACGGCAGAAAGGGATCTAGGGGTTATAGTGGACCACAAGCTAAATATGAGTCAACAGTGTGATGCTGTTGCAAAAAAAGCAAACGTGATTCTGGGATGTATTAACAGGTGTGTTGTGAGCAAGACACGAGAAGTCATTCTGCTCTACTCTGCGCTGGTTAGGCCTCAACTGGAGTATTGTGTCCAGTTCTGGGCACCGCATTTCAAGAAAGATGTGGAGAAATTGGAGAGGGTCCAGAGAAGAGCAACAAGAATGATTAAAGGTCTTGAGAACATGACCTATGAAGGAAGGCTGAAAGAATTGGGTTTGTTTAGTTTGGAAAAGGGAAGACAGAGGGGACATGATAGCAGTTTTCAGGTATCTAAAAGGATGTCATAAGGAGGAGGGAGAAAACTTGTTCACCTTAGCCTCTAAGGATGGAACAAGAAGCAATGGGCTTAAACTGCAGCAAGGGAGATCTAGGTTGGACATTAGGAAAAAGTTCCTAACTGTCAGGGTGGCTAAACACTGGAATAAATTGCCTAGGGAGGTTGTGGAATCTCCATCTCTGGAGATATTTAAGAGTAGGTTAG
>NW_020694142.1:0-7592 GCF_002925995.2 Terrapene triunguis
GCTGCTCTGAGGGTGCAGTGTTTCCCGTGCACACGCACAGACTCCAGCCTTGAGAGGGCTGGAGGATGCTGCCATGGAGGGCAGCCCATCTGTGGCAAATGCTTCTAAACGCACTATTTACCTCCCATCTGGCCTGCCTTGCTCCTGCGGGAGGGGGAAGGGTCAGTACTGCTTCTTTCCCCCTCCCTAGAGCAGAGAGGCGTCTTCTCTCTTTCTGGCCCCTCCACCCCAAATGTCGCTTTAATTTTTGGGAGTCAGCCTCCTCTGCACAACAGCCCCTCCCCCCCAAAGCCACCCAACCCTGCTTTGGCTGAGGTAGTGAGAAACACCCCCTCCCAGGCAGTGCCCATAGTAATCTTCCCCCAGAGCCTCTCAATCTCGCTAGCTACTCTGTACCTGCCCTGAGCTTTCCAACACTGCAGAGTCATGGTACCCTAGAGAGGCCATGCCAGACTCCCTAGACCCTGCTGTTAATTAGAGAGACGCCCCTTCCCTTTGTGGTGCACAACCAGGTCCTTACACCTGATGGCTCCGCGAGACCAGTGCAGGCACCAGGCTCCCGAAAAGCCTCATGTCCTGATGACGTCTCAGCAGGGAGAGTATCTAGACCCCCAACTCCTCTATTAAGTCCCCACAGGCTACAAATACTAGACACACCTAGACTTCCATAAATCAACAAACAAAAAATAGGCAGACCCTCGGGAGAAGCTGAATTGTCAACGGGACCATCTAGCACATTGGCCAGAGACTGTAATACTGTAAGAAGTGAAAACTGGGGGCACAGTAAAGAGACGCTGGCTGCAGGAAAGACCCGTCCCTGCTGCTCCCCTTAAATCTTAAGGTATCAAGTCTGTAGAAGTTGTTTGTCATCCCCCCCCCCCGCCCTTTTTGGCTCAGTTACTTAAGAGGAACCATTATGTTGTAAATCCAGTGAAAGATTTTGAGCTGATGTATATGCTATTTTTTGTTTTGTTTGAAACATCTCTGAAAATTTAAAAATAACTTGACAGGGTTTTTCTTTAGTTGGTGATAATTCAATGATTCTGTATCTTTCAGTGGGCTTTGCTAGTTTTGTATAGATGGGTGCATTTCATTATTCACGTATGTGCAGTCAAATAATTTAGGAAGCTGATACTAGCATTCAGCTCAACAATAAAGTGCATGTTCTGGTTTATCTTCATTCTGTTGCTCTTTCCAAACACTTCTGGGCTGGTGTTTCAATTGGCTTTCCCCTCATCATGCTACTCATCTATCTGACACCTCTTGTTCTGTCCCATCTTCCTTCTCCGAGTGTATCTGTCAAAGACTTAATGTGCTCAGGACTGTCCTGAGACTTGGGACCCAGGGAAAGAATAAGCATAGCCAAAATGCAGCTGGGGTGAGAGGGGGAGGGGATTCTGCATGCTGCTATACAGTATCTGCAGATTGTCACAGGAAATATGAAGTACCGTGAGTGAAAAGTTGAGAAGAGCTAAAGAATGTGTGGAGGGCACTAGTGGGGTTAAGGTCTTTCCTTCTAATGATGGAGTCAGGGCCACTCCTGTTCTGGGAGGGATGGGGGGTTATTAGTGTCCCTTTTGACCTTGTTTATTCCTAATTGACATAAGTGTTTTCTGTGTAATTGTGGCTAAAACATGATTAACATGTGGTTCTTTTCTCTCTTGAGTAACTTTCCCTTGCCCTCCTTCAGGCCTCTTATCAGAGCAGGCCTAATCAGATTTGGGTGGTTTGAAAAATAGGACTGTACAGTGAGAAGGGGGCATCTGCCTTAGGTGATGGTCACAGCAGATGGTGGTCTTTTTATTGACGAATGGGTTGGGAATAGAGACAGCAGTGAGGTCTGGCACAGGGAGTTTGGATTTCCCTTTCCCAGATGAGTGTCCTGAAGATTCAGGTCATTTAACACACACAACAAAAACCAAAGAAATGAGGTTCTAGTCGGTGTAGTAAATTTGGTACCTTACTGGCAGCATAACAAGCCTGTTCAGATATTAGTTAGATTGTAAGCTCTTTGGGCAGGGACTTAAAAAAATATCCATACAGAATGCCTAGCACAATGGGATCTCAGTGTGCTACTGCAATACAAACAACAGGTATCATGCAATTCCTAAGTGCACCCTCGCACTGCTCAACTATTATAAATTATAATAGGCTGATCTGTTGCTGGTATGTTAGTACCAGTGTAGCAATGCTTGAACCTCAGCGTCCATTAGCCAGCTGGCCTTGTATATCTCTGATCTTGCCTCAAAACCATGAGAGTATCTGTTCATGATGGGGAGTTAAAATGTGGCTTTTATTATAGTCTCATGTTTCTCTTGCCCCAACTATTTAGCATCCTTTGGACGGAGTTTTCCTACAGATGTATGTTGATACTGTGTAAGGAAAAATACGACATTTTTAGTGACAGCTGGAGGTGTTGATTTGTTTTCATGTAGCACCAGGTGCTAGGGGAAAGGTTAGACCCAGCCTTTGGTTTGGGCATTAGCTGCAGGAGTGGATATGCACTCTCTGTAAATCAGTGCTATACTTCACCCTGCATGGTGTGCGCTTGTCACAGCTATGGAACACTGGCCAACCTAGCAGGATATATTCATTCCGGCAGCCTGTGATATGGGCTACAAGAGTGAGTCAAATTGGACTGCAAGACGAGACATGGGCAAGCCTCACATTAGACTGACCCTTTGGACGCTGCACAGGGCTCTGGGAGGCTCTGTGGCAGTACGT
Source organism: Terrapene triunguis (assembly GCF_002925995.2). Classification (NCBI taxonomy): domain Eukaryota; kingdom Metazoa; phylum Chordata; order Testudines; family Emydidae; genus Terrapene; species Terrapene triunguis. The sequence goes on from NW_020694142.1 coordinate 2,725, forward strand.
GCTTTTGCTTTTCCCCTCCTTTGCCTCCTCTTACCCCTGCAGAGCTTGATATACGGTTCCAGGGTTCATTCCAGACACTAATAAAAGGCTGAGGGCATTTGTGACGGTGGGGTTTTATTGACTTACACGCAGAGCCCTCCTAGATATTTCAAGGCAGACTCCACAGAAAGTAGAGGTGTTTTGAAATCATCTCAGAATGACACATTTGGAGACCCCTCAAGAAAGATATTAGACTAAGAGTGAAGCATAATAAATAGATGAGAGAGACCAAGAGGGGAATGGATGGCGGCCTTTCATCAACAGCAGAAAAATCATTGTGGACGCTCTATAAAGCCGACCATTACAACATATGCCTAAAAACGTCTTAGTTTCTGCATGAAAACTAAAAAACAGAAGATCTCAGGATGGTACAGCATAGTAGGAACAAGCTAGATTTAGGAAGCCAGCCTTGAAGAAAGGAGGCAGACCTAATGGTTAATAGAGGTCACTTTTTTCCTGGTACAAGTATTCCCTAAAGTTGTCATTTGCTGCCCCCCAAAAATCCACACTGGCATAACCTTTGAGAACTTTAGTCTACTAAAGTTTTCACTGTTATAGCTAACAGCTCAGGTTTTCTGTGATCTTCATTTGGTCTGGATTAAAAAACAATAACAAAGATTATTGAAATGAAAGACAGGTGGTGCAAATGGATCCCAAGACATGAGCTGAGAAATGGCCTATTATTTAACACAAACCTACTTGCAATACACAGAGTCTTCACCCTCCATGAAAAGTCTGAGGGTGAGGATGCACTGTGGGTCTGATTTTTCCCAAATAATTGATGAGAGTAGCTTTACATTTAGAAGTGCACTTGACAGTTTGGCACAATACTGACAAAATGCATGAGCCTGTAAACCAAGTCCAGTGTGACCCCAGAATACCGGCCTATAACACTTCCAGATTCAGCTCTCTTTGTGTCTGCACAGGATCGATTGCAATTTTTACCCTCAGCAGTTTTCAGGAATAAGAGTCACGTTAATGAAGGACTCACTCTTGGTGAGTTTCTCAGGGTTCTTGGTTAAAGTTCACTGGTGAGCAGCAATAGTCTCTGATATATTTTGCAGGCTGAATTTACACAGCCTTGGCTTTCTGTGTGTGTATAAAGAGAATTGACAGTTTTGGAGAATGAAGTTCTCTATCCATAAGAGTGAACATGGCTAGTGGCAGTGCCAACTGGACCTCAGTCCTGACTTGCTGAATCACTAGGAGATCAGTCTCCATGGCTCATTCGGTCCTTGGCATTTCTGCCAAGATTTCCAACAGGTTCCCTGTTAGTAGCAATTGAGTTGGTTAGTTTTGTGACATGGATATGGTCCAGTTCCCATCAGAGACCACAAAACAGTCATCAGGTGGTAAGAATTTTTGGTCACTACCACCAATTTGGGCTACAGGTGAACTTGCAACCTACAAGTGAAAGGTTCTGTGGCCCATCATTAGTTCACTAAGCCATCCAGTCCTCTAGCTCTGACTGACTGAACAATTTTTAAAGAAAAATACAGACCCTTATCTAAATTGTGCATCCTACACAATTCCATTGATTTCATTGGTGTTGCATAGGGTATAACAGCAGGCAGGATCTGGATCTGAGACAAGGAGCTCCCTCCCAGGCTCCCCAAAACTAGTCAAGTCATTTGGTTCTATCACTTGAAATTAACGCAACAAAATTGCTCTCAGATTTACGGCTCTTGATTTGCACTGATTTAAAGAAGAAAAAAAAGCAACCAAGCACAAAACTTTTGTAAAGGCCTGTTACAGTAAAGTTAAAATGAAGAGAAAGAAAATCCAGCTCCAGTCAGAAACACCACTGTTTAAATTGTGCAAGCTACAGGCAGTGTTCGCGAAGGGAGAAAGGGGATACTGAGCATGCTGGAAGCAATAGGAAAGAAGAGACCCTCAATATATAAGCATAATTCAGGCCTCCCTCTCCACTCAGTCTTTCCAGACTCCTGACTCAAAGGAGCTTTCCCATATTTTAAGCAGGAAGGTGATTCGGGCACTGGTACAGGATGGCGGCAAAGCCCAGCAGAGGCCACTAAAACTTGTTTCGCGGGGAGCCCTTTCAGGGTCTGTTTGCCCAAACCATTATCAACATGAGTCTCTCAGGTAAACCAAAAGAAATGACATTGTTTTTGCTGTTAAATTAGAGCAGACATGAACAGTGTGTAAATTTACTTTGTGGACAAACAAATGTCTGAGAAGGCACAAAGATGGATGGAGGGATATTAATGGAGGTTCCGTTTATCCACCTGTGTTGACTTTTTAGCTTCATAGAAACTTGTCTGCATTACTTCGACAGCAAAATGTGTATTTATTTCTCTTTGGATTCTTTCTCAGCACAAATTAGCAATTACCTTTCCCTGCTCTCATATTAGCTGTGCCCTTCCCTGGAGAACTGCATTGAGGATGGGCCAAAGCCACCACTGAGTTTCAGCGTCCTGTCAGTCTAATTAGCTGATTGTAGCAATGGGTGGTACAGAGGGGGCCTATTGGCCAGAATCAGCTTCTTTATGGGAACACTGCTGACTTCCACTCTGAGCATGGTTGCCAACAAAACAGTAGCAATTTATTTAAAAAGAAAATAGCTGCAGTGTGTGTGTGTGTGCGTGTGTGTGTGCATGCGTGTGTGCAGGGGGTGGGGAGGAGTGTCACTAGCTTTAGGGATATGGAGTAGCATTTTCCTTTATGGTATAGCATGGGAACATCCATCAGTAACTCAGAGTTGAAAAGAGGTTGGTTAAGTTTTACCACCATGGTGCACGACACTTCAGAGTGCGAGGATTCAGGAATAGATGCAGTATAAATATTTCCTTTCAATGATTGTGCAGTGTTGGCTTGACAGTCCAGGAGGACAAGGTTCTCTGCTCACACACTAGAAGTAGCATGGACAGCCTTTATGCTAACTTCCCACACACTGGCTGCCTACAGACCTTAATCCTGATCTGGAGGGACCGCTGCTGAGCGGAAGAGGGTAGTTCAGTCTCCATGGCCCATTCAGTCCGTGGCTCTCTGGTGAGACTGCTAGATGTAGTGGTTGTTTCACAATGTGGACATCAAGCCCACATCTCCCGAGCCAGTATAAAGCAAACCAAACCCCAAAACTTGTTGGTGACTGTACTAGTCTGGGGTAGATTTGAGTGAATGACCTAGAAACAAAAGGCTCCGTATCTTAATACCAGTCTCCATCCAGCAGAAAGGGATCTAGGGGTTATAGTTGACCACAAGCTAAATATGAGTCAACAGTGTGATGCTGTTGCAAAAAAAGCAAACGTGATTCTGGGATGCATTAACAGGTGTGTTGTGAGCAAGACACGAGAAGTCATTCTTCCGCTCTACTCTGCGCTGGTTAGGCCTCAACTGGAGTATTGTGTCCAGTTCTGGGCACCGCATTTCAAGAAATATGTGGAGAAATTGGAGAGGGTCCAGAGAAGAGCAACAAGAATGATTAAAGGTCTTGAGAACATGACCTATGAAGGAAGGCTGAAAGAATTGGGTTTGTTTAGTTTGGAAAAGAGAAGACTGAGGGGGGACATGATAGCAGTTTTCAGGTATCTAAAAGGGTGTCATAAGGAGGAGGGAGAAAACTTGTTCACCTTAGCCTCTAAGGATAGAACAAGAAGCAATGGGCTTAAACTGCAGCAAGGGAGGTTTAGGTTGGACATTAGGAAAAAGTTCCTAACTGTCAGGGTGGTTAAACACTGGAATAAACTGCCTAGGGAGGTTGTGGAATCTCCATCTCTGGAGATATTTAAGAGTAGGTTAGATAAATGTCTATCAGGGATGGTCTAGACAGTATTTGGTCCTGCCATGCGGGCAGGGGACTGGACTCGATGACCTCTCGAGGTCCCTTCCAGTCCTAGAATCTATGAATCCCCACTACCTAGAGTCATCCAGGTACCCGTCTTGTCTAGATATCTAAAGCCCTCTAGGTTCTGGTGCTGCGGGTATCATCCCTTTGATCCTGCATTTCAGCGGGCAGCAGAGCATTGCTGTTTTGAATCTTGCAGCATTAGGGATAAGAAGCCAGCTTTGCTGCAGGACTATATGTGTTTCTGCACCCTCCCACCCCCACCCCTTTCCTTACCAACGCTTTAAGAGTCTTTATTCCCATCATCAGTTTTGATGCCTGTGGAGTGGCTCCCCTAACTGGAACCATGTGATTTTTCATGAGATCTGACTAGCTGTGGAGAAAGGCTGCCTGCATTTTCTCACCTGCATAGTGTGTTTTGATCCAGCAAAAGCCCTTGAGCTGGTGACAAAGGTCTGAATGTGGGCTGGAAAGTACAGTCCTGTCTCTTAGCAACTGGTTCCTACCTCTGAGCTCGCTGAGCTTGTGTGGGACAGAGAGCATCAGTCATGCTTCTGTACCAGGAAAGCGCTGAGCAGGGGATGGAGGAGGCCTGCCTCAGCCACAGCCAGCACAGTTGCAGAGGCTCAGGCATTTCTAACACAAGCAGTTGTCTGCAAGCCCTAATCAAAGCTCCAGTTTAATTGCTTTCCTCCTGCCCTGTCTGTTCAAGGTAAACAGATAGCCTACTGGCTGGCCGTGGGAGGCTGTATGCCAGCTACCTGGAGAGCGGTTATTCTGCATTATTGATGCCTTTTTGGTCTTACTGGGGGCAGGGCCGGCTCCAGGCACCAGCGTAGCAAGCTGGTTCTTGGGGCGGCCCATGGAAGGGGCCGGCACGTCCGGCTCTTCGGCGGCGGGTCCCTCAGTCCCTCTCAGCGGGAAGGACCTGCCGCCGAAGAATGAAGCGGCGGCAGTAGAGTCGCAGCGGAAGTGCTGCAGATCGCGATCGCGGCGCTTTTTTTTTTTTTTTTGGCTGCTTGGG
>NW_020694143.1:0-1864 GCF_002925995.2 Terrapene triunguis
CCCCCGCAAACCACGCGTGAGCGGCTTAACAGCCAGGCTCGATGCTTTTAAGATTAATGAACTAACTGCATTAGCCGGAGCTGTTGGACCTCCCCGCTCTGACAATTTCAATGAGTTTATGGCATGTCTCCATAAAGGCGAGCAGTTACTCAAAGCAGTAGGAATTGACATGTTGCAGGAACCAATTCTGATACAAACCCTTTTGGGGCCCCTCAACTGTCATAACCTCGGTTTTGATGATGATGTTGCACAGATGCTTAAACGCATAGTTCAGAAGCACTTTAAGTTATCTAGTGAGTTAGCAACCCTTAAAGGAATGGCAAGGTTGCCAGGGGAAGTTCCGGCTAAGCTGGCAGACAGGATTCAGACCTATATTAGATTATCAGCAGGGATTGCTAACATGGAAGATTTGAAACAAATTGTTCTGGAGGTGCTGCCTCCCGGTGTGTTAGACTGGATGAATGCTTGGTGTGTTGCCAGATGCTACTGGTGTGGTGCTCCACTTTCTCCTATGTTGATGTCACTCGGCTGCGTGCGTGTGTTCCCTCTGTGTGCTGCCCCAGCTCTGCGCAGATAGCTGACCCAGCAGACCCGAAGAGAACCCCCAATAACCACAGAGTCTAGTAAGATGCAAAGTCACGTCGACTAGGTTTATTGCGATCTTGGACACAATTGTAGTTCCTATAGGTTTCTTAGCCTAATTCAGGGCATACTATGAGAAAGTGCCTCTTGGCAATGGACCCGGCTCAGTGGCGGGACTTTCCACTGCCCCCTTGGCCGGACAAAGACACCATCCCAGGGATACATTCTACAATACCCACCTGCTGAAGTGAAAAAACAGATTGACAGAGCCAGACGAGTACCCAGAAGTCACCTCCTACAAGACAGGGCCAACAAAGAAAATAACAGAACACCACTAGCTGTCACCTTCAGCCCCCAACTAAAACCTCTCCAGCGCATCATCAGAGATCTACAACCTATCCTGAAAGATGATCCTTTACTCTCACAGATCTTGGGAGACAGACCTGTCCTCGCTTACAGACAACCCCCCAACCTAAAGCAAATACTCACCAGCAACCACACATCACTGAACAAAAACACTGACCCAGGAACCTATCCTTGTAACAAAGCCCGATGCCAACTCTGTCCACATATCTATTCAAGTGACATCATCATAGGGCCTAATCACATCAGCCATACCATCAGGGGCTCGTTCACCTGCACATCTACCAATGTGATATATGCCATCATGTGCCAGCAATGCCCCTCTGCCATGTACATTGGCCAAACCGGACAGTCTCTACGCAAAAGAATTAATGGACACAAACCTGACATCAGGAATCATAATACTCAAAAACCAGTGGGAGAACACTTTAACCTGTCTGGCCATTCTATGACAGACCTGCGGGTGGCTATCTTAAAACAGAAAAACTTCAAAAACAGACTCCAACGAGAGACTGCTGAGCTGGAATTGATATGCAAACTAGACACAATCAACTCAGGATTAAATAAAGACTGGGAATGGCTGAGCCATTACAAACATTGAATCTATCTCCCCTTGTAAGTATTTTCACACTTGCTTCTTATCAAACTGTCTGTACTGAGCTATCTTGATTATCACTTCAAAAGTTTTTTTTCTCTTACTTAATTGGCCTCTCAGAGTTGGTAAGACAACTCCCATCTGTTCATGCTCTCTGTATGTGTGTATATATATCTCCTCAATATATGTTTCACTCTATATGCATCCGAAGAAGTGGGTTGTAGCCCACGAAAGCTTATGCTCTAATAAATTTGTTAGTCTCTAAGGTGCCACAAGTACTCCTGTTCTTTTTGCGGATACAGACTAACACGGCTGCTACTCTGA
>NW_020694144.1:0-5115 GCF_002925995.2 Terrapene triunguis
CCCCCCCCCGGACGCTATTTTTAACACAAAAAGCAGGACATGTCTGGGTAAATCCGGACGAATGGTAACCCTACCTGACTCTGCTTTCCAGATTGATAGAAGCTGTGAAGTGGACTGCGGGCACAGCTTTTGCTTTAATAATTAAAGCCTTGGAATGTGGGGGATCTGTCTTTGCACCTCTGAAAATAATATAAGCAGAGAGGGGGCTCAAGCTGCCAACTTAGGAACTGGATCCAAAGAGCAGGGATATTCCAATGCTTGTCACCGAGGGATTTAGCCAGCAGGGAAGTTTGGACTTGGATCTGAACTTCTCCAAAGGCTCTTGAGGCTTCAAATCGAGCATTTAATTTTATTTTTAACAGGGTCTGAAAATGAGCCCGAGAGACCGGGGGAGAATTTTGCTGGTACAGGTGCAGTCTTGAGTGGGCAGCTTTATGCTACACCTCCCCCCTTGAAGACCCCAGCATAAAGGGCTTGAATATAGGGTCGGGCACTATGGGGATTGTGGGCTGCTGTGAGTTTAAAGTAGTCCCAGGGCTGATCTAACTTACGCTAGGGGATGATTTGGCTCTGTAGCAACCCAGAATCTAGGTGGTGCAAAAGTGGCTTGAGAAATCCCTGTTGCAAGCTAATCCTCCCCCGAGAAGTCTAGATCTAGATTATGATCCTTGGACAAAATTCTTTGCTGACATTGAAATCAGTGGGGTTCTGTCAGCAGAGAATTTGCCCTCTTCATCCATAGTGGTGGTGGGGGGAACCTGCTAGAAAACAGTCCCTGGCACTGGTTATTGCTAGCACAGTTCCAGCTGTAGCACGGACAGGCCCTAAGGCTTCATCCTCCCCCTTAGAGCTCTCCTCGTGGCTACCGCAGGTGTGGCTGTACTAGTGGGGAATCTGAAGAACAATGCCAGAGCAGGAGAGGCCTAACAGGGTAACAAGTTCTTCTGCTGCCTCACCCTGTTTGCCGGTGTAGGAACCTTGCAGGGGGATGCTAGCTGAGTCAGTCTGACTCCTTGTATCATACGTGTAAGGGAGGTGGGTGAGACCCTCTGGAGAGAGGGTGCTAGAGTGTGGGAGAGAGAGGTCCTGAAGGGAAATCCTAGGAACAGCCAAGCTGGGGAAAGGAAGCATCATGTTGGCTAGTGAGTTCGGGTATTAGCGGTTATGCTCTCTTCACTCCGGTTCCTCCCTGTCCTGCTTGTAAACACCTTCTATCCATGCTGCAGCTGGGGACCTCATGCAGAGATTTGCTCCATGGCAACCAGGAGTGGAAATGCCACACCCTGCATTCCCATTCCGGGCAGCAGAGTCACAGCTGTTCAGCGGCCTTCAAGCCTTTGCATGGCTCTGATTTGCCCCATAGAGACACATAAACCTGCACCTGTTCTCTTCTGTGCACACCATCCTCCTCCTGCTCCTCCAAATCCCTCCACAAAGCCGCTCGCTTTCGGTTCTTTTTCCCTTGCTGATCTCTGCTGTGGTGCTACCCAGTCCCCTCTCAGGCCTGATTATGGCCCATTAAACACACATAGACCATGGCAAACATGAAACAGACACACACTGAGCATGCTGGCATTGCTGCATAATGCTCTTCCCATGAGCAGCCTGTCTCATTCCCTCTATCCCTGCATCTTATCTCCCTTTAGGTCAGGGATTGGCAACCTTTAGCACGGGCCCCTGCTTTAGGTCACCATCTCCTTCAGGTTTTAAACCCCTTGAGGCAAAGCCTCTGTCTCCTTACTTTACCATAAAGCCCTATACTATAACTATAGCTCCACTGATGTGTAACTCAAAGTTTAAGGCCAGAGGGACAATTGGATCATCTAGTCTGAGCCTCCTGTGTATCACAGGCCATTAGTTTTCACCCAGTTACCCCTGTATTGAGCCCAATAACTTGTCTGACTATAAGCAAAGGCATATCTTCCTGTAAGGCAGTGTTTTTCAAAGTTTGAGTAGTGACCCAATACTGGGTCGTGGCAAGTAAGGCACTGGGTTGTCTTGCTCAGCACCCAGGGACCCTAGCAGCTCTGGTCAGCATCGCTGACCTTAAAAGTCCTGTTGGCGGTGCTGCCCAGCTAAGGCAGGCTAGTGCCTACTTGTTCTGAAACCGTGTTGTGCCCCGGAAGTGGCCAGCAGTGGGTCTGGCTTCTAGGCAGGGGGCCACAGGGCTCTGCATGCTGCCCCTGTCCCGAGCACCGGCTCTGCCAGTTCCTGGCCAATGGAAGCTGGGGGGGGGGGGGTGCCTACGGGCAAGAGCCACGTGGAGCTGCTTGCGCGCCTCCGCCTAGGAGCTGGACGTGCTGCTGGCTGCTTCTGGGGCGCAGCACGGTCTGTAGTGCCAGGACATTGTGAGAAGCCTGCCTCTGCACCCCTGCTGCACTGCTGACCAGGAGCCACTAGAGGTAACCCTGTGCCCTGAGGCCCTTCCGCCCCCCCCCCAAACCGAGCCCCTTCCTGTTACCTCTGTTCCCCTAAGAACCAACCCAGGGTCACACTTGTATTAGTTTTATTACAATGCCGCTGTTAGGTCAGATAGAAAAGAGACGGAGCTTACTCATACAAGCACACATTCACTGCATTCATACCCTCATGCACCCACACACTTACACAGGCGGAGAGTTACCGGAGACAGCATGGAGGCTGAGCAGCCGAAGCGGGGTAGATCTGGTGTGTCCGCCTGCGGTCACGAATCCAGGCTGCTGAGCAGGTCAAGGAGCAGCCGCTTGTGTGCGTGGCTGCTTCCTTTTATTTTGGAACTGGGCAGCTCCTGTCACGTACACTGAGTTTTTCTTCTGTGTCCGTCACTGAGAAGCGTTCCCAGTCCCTGTTCCTTTCATGCATCTTTTCTTTACAGCACTCCGTGATTGCCTTCTCAGGGCAGATAACATCAGACGCTCCAGGCTCTATTCTCCTTGCAGTTCCTCTCCATCCAGTCCCACATACACTCCCTTGTTCCCACTCCCTTATCTTCCCCACACACTCCCTCGTTCACACTCTCTGGGTATGTCTACACTACGCGATTAATCCGAATTTAGATAATTCGAATTTGGGAAACAGGTTGTATAAATTCGATTGTATGCGGCCACACTAAGCACATTAATTCGGTGGTGTGCGTCCATGTACCGGGGCTAGCGTCGATTTCTGGAGCGTTGCACTGTGGGTAGCTATCCCATAGCTATCCCATAGTTCCCGCAGTCTCCCCTGCCCATTGGAATTCTGGGTTGAGATCCCAGTGCCTGATGGGACCAAAACATTGTCGCAGGTGGTTCTGGGTACAGCCTCACCCCTCCCTCCCTCCCCCCCTCCCTGCATGAAAGCAACGGACATCAGACAACCATTTCGCGCCTTTTTTCCTGGGTGAACGCAGCAGACTCCATACCACGGCAAGCATGGAGCCCGCTCAGCTCAAGACAGCAGTCATGAACATTGTAAATACCTCGTGCCTTATCGTGCAGTTTATGCTGAACAAGAACCGGGAAAACCAGGCGGAGAGGAGCAGGCTACAGCAGCGCGGCGACGAGAGTGATGAGCATATGGACATGGAATTCTATCGAACCGCGGGACCCGGTGCTTTGGAGATCATGCTGTTAATGGGGCAGGTTATAGGCATGGAACGCCGATTCTGGGCCCGGGAAACAAGCACAGACTGGTGGGACCGCATAGTGTTGCAGGTGTGGGACGATTCCCAGTGGCTGCGGAACTTTCGCATGCGTAAGGGCACTTTCATGGAACTTTGTGACTTGCTTTCCCCTGCCCTGAAGCGCCAGAATACCAGGATGAGAGCAGCCCTCACAGTTGAGAAGCGAGTGGCAATAGCCCTGTGGAAGCTTGCAACGCCAGACAGCTACCGGTCAGTGGGGAATCAATTTGGAGTGGGCAAATCTACTGTGGGGGCTGCTGTGATACAAGTAGCCAAAGCAATCACTGAGGTGCTGCTACACAAGCTAGTGACTCTGGGGGATGTGCAGGTCATAGTGGATGGCTTTGCTGCAATGGGATTCCCTAACTGTGGTGGGGCGATAGATGGAACCCACATCCCTATCTTGGCACCGGAGCACCAGGGTACCCAGTACGTAAACCGCAAGGGGTACTTTTCAATGGTGCTGCAAGCACTGGTGGATCACAAGGGACGTTTCACCGACATCAACGTGGGGTGGCCGGGAAGGGTTCATGATGCACGCGTCTTCAGGAACACTAATCTGTTTAAACGGCTGCAGCAAGGGACTTACTTCCCGGACCAGAAAATAACCGTTGGGGATGTTGAAATGCCTATAGTTATCCTTGGGGACCCAGCCTACCCCTTAATGCCATGGCTCATGAAGCCATACACAGGCAGCCTGGACAGGAGTCAGGAGCTGTTTAACTACAGGCTGAGCAAGTGCAGAATGGTGGTAGAATGTGCATTTGGCCGTTTAAAAGCGCGCTGGAGATCGCTACTAACTCGCTCTGACCTCAGCCAAAGAAATCTCCCCATTGTTATTTCTGCTTGCTGTGTGCTCCACAATCTCTGTGAAAGTAAGGGGGAGACCTTTATGGCGGGGTGGGAGGCTGAGGCAAATCGCCTGGCTGCTGATTACGCGCAGCCAGACACCAGGGCGATTAGAAGAACACACCAGGAAGCGCTGTGCATCAGAGAAGCTCTGAAAACCAGTTTCATGACTGGCCAGGCTACAGTGTGAAATTTCTGTTTGTTTCTCCCTTCATGAAAACCAGCCCCCTTCATTCTCATTCATTCTCTGTAAGCAACCCACCCTCCCCCCAGCTTTCTTTCAAAGGTAATAAAGTCACTATCGTTTAAAAATCATGTATTCTTTATTAAGTGATTATAAACATAGGGAGAGAACCAAGAAGGTAATCTGGGTGAGGTTTGGGAGGAGGATAAGAGGGAAGTCTAAGGCCACTGATCAAATTCAATATAATGACAGCCTTTTGGTTGGGCTGTCCCCTGGGGTGGAGTGAGAGGGTGCACGGAGCCTCCCCCCCCACGTTCTTACACATCTGGGTGAGGAGGATATGGAACATGGTGAGGGGGGAGGTAGGTTATACAGCGGCTGCAGCGGCAGTCTGTCATCCTGCTGCCGTTCCTGAAGCTCCACCAGACGCCGGAGCATGTCC
>NW_020694145.1:0-2784 GCF_002925995.2 Terrapene triunguis
ATTTCATAGGATCAAGCCCTTAGATGATGTGCCGGTACTTGGCATTGGTCCTGAGCTCAGTGCACCAGCCTCTCTGGGGATGGGAACGCCTATTGCCTATCAAGACTCTTCCTAAGATACCTCAAATGTGAGAGCATCCACACTGGAGACGACTTTGTTTATATATTTTGATTTATAATATTCAGATCCCCTGGATCAAGAATGCCTCCCCTCTGCACTTTGTCCTAGTCTTTCTGATCCGCCTATAGGGAGAGCAACTGTCTTGGTGTTTCATAGCTGGAGATGCAATGTCTAATGTAGTTGGGGCCTGACTTTTTCATTCAGGCCAACCTGGCCTGGTTTCTCCTAGGACAATCGAATGTCTCCTCCCTAGCTAATCTTCATCTGACTTTTCTGGGGATAGCTCTGTTCAGACTCAGCTTCTCTGCAGCAGTACTTATCCATCCAAAATGTTAGGAGCCAGCATCAGTCTGCAGTATAACAAAGATTCCTTTGGAGCTTTCCACTTTAGAGGCTGGAATCTACATCTGGGCCCCCACAAACCCTCCCCAGGATATAGCCCAGATCACACCCCAAATAAATTGCCTGCTTACAAACATTTTCCACTGGAAAGCTTAGTACTGCCCCTCCAGTGCCTTGTGCGTGCAAATAGGTCAAAAGTTTGCTCAGTTTCTTCTCTTGTGCTGTAGATGGTGCCACCCATAGCAGATCTTGCAGCGTGGCATCTTATACCCAGTGTTTATGAGGTCATCAGCCTTGATGCAGGAGTCCTTTTATATGGAGATATACCTATCTCATAGAGCTGGAAGGGACCCCAAAAGGTCATTTAGTCCAGCCCCCTGCCTTCACTAGCAGGACCAAGTACTGATTTTTGCCCCAGATCCCTAAGTGGCTCCCTCAAGGATTGAACTCACAACCCCTAGGTTTGGGGGGGGGGGCAATGCTCAAACCACTGGGCTATCCCTCCCCTGTAGATAGTCCTTGGGTGGCTGTCTATGGCCTGAGCTAAGCAACAGGTCCGACCCACTGTTGCCAACCCTCATGATATCAGTGCAAGTCTCATGATAGTTGGTGGGTTTTTTTAAAGCCACAACTGCGCAGATCACAGCAGTGCATGAGAATCTCAATGTTCATCTTTAAAAAAAGTTTCTAAGTTTCTAGCCCTCATGGTTGTGGAGAAAAGCTTGAAAATGTGAAGTGAGTGCACCTAAAGCAGTGGTGCCCAAATTTTTCCTCTCGCACCCCCACCCTGACCAGTAATGGAATGTGTCTGTGCCCCGGGCTGGGAGCAGAATCAAGGCCGGGCCAGGGCCGTGGCCAGGGCTGGGGGCTGGGAGCAGCTCCATGGCTGGGAGTGGGAGCTGGGAGTGGAGCCAATGCCGCAGCTGCAGCCAGGGGCTGGGGTTGGGGTTAGGGTGAGGCCGGAGCGGAGCTGTGGGCAGAGTGGGGCTGGGTGGCGCTCCCTGCCTGCACCCCATGGTGGCTGGCCCAGGCCCCGCCGTGCCACTCTGGACGTTCCTCCATGGCCCACTAGCCCACAGTTTGGGGACCACAGACCTAAAGACTCAGAAGGCAAATTAACTAAGCCTAAAATTTCTTATTAAATAAAAACGCCCCACAATCCCTTATGATTTTGAAGCTAATCTCATGATTTTGGGGGACCTGACTCATGAGTTTTGAATAGTTGGGCTTGGCAGTATTGCAGCCTAGATGACAATGATGATCCTTTGTGGCTTTAAAATGGATGTCTGAGGCTCTAGGACGGATGAATCAGGCTCAGGAACATTGTCCCAACCATCTGTCTCCCTCCTCTGGCCACTAGAGGCTGCTGGGCTGCTTTTGCACAGCAGGCTACAATAAATACCAGAGTGCCCTGGGTGCTCCGAGTGGGGCAGAGGCCCAAAACAGATGCTGCACAGTGGGTCTAATCCCTCCCCAAACTTGAGAGCAGCGGCAGCTCTGCTCCCCTACCACAGTGCAGGAAGTGGGAACTAGTGGAGGTAAGAACTCAGCAGAAACCCCCACCCCTGCAGGCCGGAGAGAGGGGGCCGTTTCTGAGTCTGGCACCGGTTGGGGCTGGGGGAGTGAGGGGGCTGAAGGAGCCTGCTAGGGGACCAGGAGGATTGTGGGAGTGTAGCTGCTAAGGGCTCTGGACATTACAGGGGAAAGGGGCTTGCATTCTGTGTGTGCACATTTCATGTGTGTTTAAGGTTGATGCACGTGGGAGCTGGGGGGAGGGAAGGGGACTCAAAATCCTGAAAATGGACCAAAAAAAAAAAAAGCTTTTAAAAAGTCTCATGATTTTAGGGTCAACCTCATGATTTTTGAACTCCTGGGGTTGGCACTCCCTTTTATAGGTGCCTGTTCCCTTTAAATGCCTGGCCCTTAAATTTGTCAGAGACAAGCAGCTGTGGTCTTAATTTGGCCATTTTGAAACTTGGCTGCTTCTGATTCCATCCACCGGCCTTCCCTCTGGTTATGTTTCCCCCTTCTTAATGCTGAGCTGTCTGAGTGTATTATATTTGTGTTTCACTGCTACGGATAAGAAATCAGCAGTCAGCATGTGGGTTCCATGCAGAATTTAATCTGTATTCTGCAAGTAGTTCATTGTTTGATTTCTTTATCATTGTGGGAGGAGTTTTTGGACCCCAACTGCCCTAGGGCTTTTCCAGAGGCACCCTCAGTTTGAAATCCAGACAGGTTTTAAAAGGAATTAAAATTAGTTCTTGCCTCTTAATCCCCTGGCTGATTACAGTGGTTTTACTGTCATGTTGTCCAAGTTTT
>NW_020694146.1:0-11967 GCF_002925995.2 Terrapene triunguis
GCTCAGGCACCTAAGGCTTTTCTTGCTGGAATGAGGTAGGCACCTGCATCGCTCCACACAAAATGTGAGGGGGGGGGGGAGAAGGTGGAGATGGTTTTTTTGATGTCACCTGCCTTATAACATTTACCCCCATGGTCAGAGCACTCCGTTGGCATGTGGGAGACCCAGGTTCAACTCCACTGTCTAGAGTAGCTCACAAATGTGAGTACCAACCTCAGGGCAACAGTTAGCGCAGGGTTTGTACCCTGGTTTTTAAGTATCAAATGTGAACCTCTCAAGCACCATAACAGCCTGAACATGGAGTCACAGACAGTCCCCTTGGGTTCTCCAGTCTATCTTGCTGCTTTTCTGCCTCCTCCCCTGCTGCATCTCCCTGCTCCCCTTGATGGAGCTGCCACATTCCCAGCAGCAGTCGGGGATACTGCTGGCCACAGGTATCTATGGTTAAAGCCACCAGCTGCTCTATCCCGGCCACAGAGAACAGTACCACCAGACTGCTGTAAGGGGAACCCAAGCATCTGAGCTCCAGGATCCACAGATAATTCAAGTCTCTGGGACCAGAACAGAGCCCATCCACTGCTCCAAACTTAGGGTCCCTGGGCATATTCTTGGCGGCTCTCTAGCCTCCTACCTGAGGTGCAAAACCTGCTACCTAACCCCCTGGTGCAGAGCTGACCCTCCAGACTCCCGCATGCCTGAACACACCATCTCCCAGAACTCCACGCCAAGATGAGAGCCTGCTGGTTTCAGCTGAACTCTCTCTGGAGGCACGCAATAGTTGTGAAGCATTTGGCTCTGTCTACACTAGACAGCAAAACACTGCCTGTGTGGTCACCCGCGAGCACTGGGGAGAGAGCTCTCCTAGTGCTCCTGGTAAACCAGGTCAATGAAGGGAATAGCTCCGAGCACTCGGAGCCTGTCTACACTGGCGCTTTACAACACTCAAACGTATTGTGCTCGGGGGTGTGTGTGGGGGTGTGTGATTTTTCACACCCCTGAGTCAGCAAGTTACTGCGCTGTGAATTGCCAGTGTAGACAAGCCATTTAACACAGAGACAAACTCTTTGCACATGTCCAACACACTATTGCTCTTTCACTTAACCAGATAAAGTATAAGAGAGTTCAGATCATGTAACACAAAACGACCAACCTAACTGCAGTGCCCCTCACTAGCTCCCCCTTCCCTTGGGAGTCCTGGGGGCCATCTGGGCTCAGAAAAAGCGAGCAGGACCCCCAGCCTCATGAACCTGCTGCATGCTGGGAGATTTCAATCTCTACTATTGAGTTGGAGACAAAGAGCAGGATCCATGAAGGTACTCAGGTATTACAATGCTGAATGTCGCTGAGTCTAAATTGCAGCTGCCTAGAAAATCACTGGAATGACACTGAGCCGCAATGCCTGAGTTATGGGGAGATGTAAGTGCCTTAGAATGGGTGACACAAAAGCCAGCATGCTAGGCAGGGAGCTGCCAAAGCCAGCCAATGGGAGATGCTGAGCAGAGGGGAATTGCATAGGGAGTCTAGGTCCCTCACTCAGCTTTGTGGATTGCAGGGCTGTTCCTGTGACTCCCTAGTGCCCATTTGTCACAGAGTCCCCGGGCGATGCTCTGGAACTGCTCCCCACAAAGCCAGTCAGGACTTTGGGGAGCCTCCTCTCCCTTGGAGCAGACTTGTCTTCACGGCAAGAAGCTCACATGGCTTCACCTCCTGGATCTGACCTTGGAGCATTCAGAATATGCCCCTCCGTGCGCTTCCCACACCGAGTCTGCCCAGGCAGGGTCCTGGGGAAACCAGAGGTCCTGCACGCACCCCCCACTTCACAGTGAGACATGACTCTTAGCCAGACAATAAAATGGGGGTTTATTAGATGACAGGAACATGGTCTAAAACAGAGCTTGTAGGTACAGCAAACGGGACCCCTCAGCCAGGTCCATTCTGGGGTCCAGCGAGCCAGACAACCCCATCTGCCCTCACTTCCTGTGCCCAGCCAGCTCCAAACTGAAACCCCTTCCAGCCCCTCCTTTCTGGCCTTTGTCTCTTTCCCGGGCCAGGAGGTCACCTGATCTCTTTGTTCACTTTTAGCTATCCCCTTGCAGGGGGGAAGGCCCCAGCCATTTGTTGCCAGGGAGACAGAGTGTCAGTGATTTATGCACACTGGCCTTTATCCCACCACCTAGAGACTTAACAAATGCATAGGGGAAACTGAGGCACCCACATAGTATTGAGAGGAAACATTAAGAACAGTCCCACTTTGTCACACCATTGTCTCTTGATAAATGTCCCTGATGTCAGGGCCAGCCTTAGGGGTGGATGGATGAGCAACCACCCAGGGGTGCCGTTCTATGGGGGGAAACCTCTGATGCAGGGTTCCCCACCTCCCCCCGCTGCTCTGCTCCCGTCTGCAGCCACCACTGCTCCTGCACCCCTTCCCCCCGGCTTGAAGCTGGTCCTGGCCACCCTGTTCCTGGGAATCTCCTGTCTGCTGTGCAGAGTGGGGGACTGATGTTGGGGTCCCCCCCAGCCCATGTACCCTGTCTCCTGGCTTCACACATGTTGCGTGCAGCGCAGCAGGTACCTAACTCATTTCGACAAGAAATGCCTCAGGTGGTGGGTTCCCATTCATGGATTGCTAAGCAGATGTAGGTGCCCCCCCCCCAGCAACCCAGACTTAGCTGCTTATCTTCGAGAGAGGGGCGGGGCTTAGGACATTCACATCTCCCATTGGCTATTTTAGATGGCTTCCCACCAAGCATGCTGGCTCTTGTGGATGGTATTGTAAGGCACCTGTCTCTCTCCGTTCATCTTATAGGGAGACTAGGCATCTAAGTCAGGCTCTGTGGATCACAGTGTTCCTCTTGTGATGTTTTAGGCAACTAACAATTCGGCATTGCAATGTTGAGCATCAATGCAACTGAGTCCCCTCATCAATCTTACCCCCAGTCATTTAAATTAGAAGCTCACAGAAAAAGTCACAGCACTAGCCGAGGATGGAGTGTCTCCCTTTCCACTTTAGATCCCTTTAGATCCAATCTTTTAGCTCATGTCCACCATAGGAGAAAGGGTGTTTTTATCAATGTGATAGCAAACACAAGGCAGTGATCTCATTATACAGTCCTAGTGAAGATGAGGCAAGTGACGCTTTCACCTCAGTGTAACTACTCAAGGTGACCGATAACCCTCCCAAACACCCCCCAGCCCACAGAATTCTTCTTGACCAGTTAAACCACCACTTGCCTTGTCTACACACAAATTGTACAATGCAAGAGACAGAAACCTGCATCCTAGCATAGACAACACCCCTCCCCGCCCCGAGAGCAGGTCCCATTCCATGAACAACACAGCAATTGATGATGGGCAGAAGAAATGCGAACAACATATTTCATATCTCTTTAGCCACCCTTGAATAAATTCAACACCTCTGGAAAAAAGAAAAGTCAGCACCACGTGTTCAGTCACCTCTCCACAGAGCCCAGCTGAAGAATTCCTGTTTTACATGGCTATAGGCAGAGCAAGAGACAGAGCACAGGCTGGACAGCAACATATCACAGTGAAACCCCAGCTCTCATCATAGGGACATGCCGGTATATTCCCTGCTGGTGCTGGGGGGACACAACGAAGTAGGAAAGAAAATCCCATGACTCTGCCCCCAACAATTGCAGCTGGAAAATTCAAAAGGAACAAATCAGAATTGTCTTTCCTGCTTTATTTGCAGTAAATACACATCAGAATGAAAAGGAGCTGAGAAGCAGCTTTAATATTCACGATGGAAAACAGACCCACCGGTTTTGAGAACAGTTTTTTTAATGAAATTAAAATTGCAACAAAGTCAAGGAAGTAACATATGAAATTAATGAGTTTCAGTCTCACCTTCAGTGATGTTTTATAAATATCTGTCCCTCTTGTGTTCCTTTTTCTTCCTTTTCTTTCATACCGTTCACTTTTACTCACCATTTTTCTAGCACTCATTTCCCATCCTTTTTTATTTCTGTGTACCTTCCACTCTCCTCTGATCCCTGTCACAGATCATTCCCCCTCAGGTTCTCCATTCTTTCCGAGTTTATCCCTTCTGCTCTTGTTGCCTCTCACTATTCCCCTCTTCAGAGTGTTTTCCTTTCATTATTTTCATATCTGTTTTTCACTCGGTCTCCAGGACACACTGTTTATTTTGTTTTATTTTTTATTTTCTTTTTGTTTCTTCTATTTCAGCTGTTTCAACCCACCCTGGCCCCAGTGTGTTGCCAACCCCAGAAGTTAAAAATTATTAGTCAGAATCAAAAGTCATGAAATTGACACCCCCCCCCCACAAACATGAGGTTTTTGAAAATGTATCCTAGTTTATCTTCTGATTTTTGAACTCTCGCTACCCATTCGCCATGTATGTATGTGACAAATACAATGTTGCTGGACTACACCAGCTGTCTTGTAGTTAGTGTTAGTGTAGGTGACTTTGGCCCAGGGCCATCCCTAGCCATTTTGGTGCCCTATGCAGCCTGCCTGTGTGTGGGGGGGTGGAGTCCCAGGCCTCTGTGGGGTGATGGAGTGCCCCAGGCCTCCACGGGGGGGCAGGAGTAGGCTTGGGGGGGGGCAGAGGGGAAACCGCCTCCCAGCACTCACCAGCGGAGCAGAGCGGGTTGGGGTTAGGTCACTCCACTTCCTGTCGCCTGGGGAGTGCAGGGCAGGCCTGACTCTGCACTCACGGGCCAGCGGGAAGTGGAGTGACCCGGCCACAGCCCGCTCTGCTCTGCTCCCCTGGCTCCCAGCCTTGAGCCTTGGGGGCTAGGGGGAAACCACTCCGCAGCACTCACCAGCAGAGAGGAGCGGAGCAGGCTGGGGCTGGGTCCCTCCACTTACCCCTGCCAGTGAGTGCAAGCCCGACACTGCTGCAGTCCTCAGGGGAAGGGGTGGAGTGGGGGTGGGGCTGGGGTGGAGCAGGGGCAGGGACCATGGGGAAGAGGTGGAGCAGGGGCTGCAGCAGCACACAGCTGTGTAGGGCACCAGGAAATGTGGTGCCTCAAATTTCCTGGTGCCGTACGCAGCTGTGTACTTTGCATATGGGTAGGAATGGCCCTGCTTCGGGCCTTGCAGCAGGAGCTCTGGCTGGGATACCCCAAGGAGATCGAATGACAGATTTGTTAAAAACGCTCCCTGCTGCAGCTAAGCTTCCAGCTTCTCCCTAACCCCCCAATTCCTAATTAATTCATTCTGTGTTCCTGTCACCCTCACATCTGCCTGTCCCCAGTCCTGCTGTTAATTATGCCCCCTGCCCGGCCTCCATATCTGCCCCTCAGGGCCTCTCCACTCCTCATGCAGCTCCAGGGGTTCTTCCAGGACCTCTTCCATCCCTGGTGCTGCAGGGAGGGAGCAGGGAGGAGTTTTCCCAAGGTCAGAGAGTTTCCACGGGTCTGGAACGGTCAGCCAGAGGGGGCCCCAGAGCTCTCAGCTGCCAGGTGGGGTGGGGGCCCCGCACAGCTCCTAGCTGTTACCCACACAAAATTCTCTGTTGCTCTCATACTCTGGGGTACCCAGTTTTACCCAGTTCCTAGGGCTCAAGGTGGAATCCTCTTAATTTAGGCACTGACTCTTACCTGCAGGTTTGCAGGGTCTTTTACCAGGGAAAGAGCCTTACACAGTAATATCCTACTTAACCTCTATTTATTAACACTCACCAAAACAGAATGCACACGCTACACATACAGTGCTCACCACTCCCAATAAGACAGGTGAACTTTTCTTGATGGCCAGTCAGGATCAGGTCCATCTGGGGGACTCCAGTTTCTGCACAGGGTCATTGGCAGAGTGTTGAGATCTGGCAGATCTGATCTTTGGGGCTGTGTCCTGGAGTTGGTTCCCAAAGACCTTCCTTTTGGACCCCAGTTTATATAGTGAAACTTGAGTCCTGCTTAGCTCGATCTTAACCAATCACTTTACTAAAATTTTACTAACCAATCCTAACATATTGTAACAAAATTCTCTAACCAATCCGACCCATCCTTAATTGATTTACACCTAGAACAATAAATTATATAAACAGACAGGAAGAACCAGACAGAGCTCATCCAGACAAGCAGTAGGGAAGTGGGGACTGTCAGGGGTGGCTCTAGGTTTTTTGCCGCCCCCCCACCCCAGCCCTGGGCTCCCCACGCACCCCTCTGCTGCCCCAGCCCTGGGCAACCCCCACCAGCACCCCCCTGCTGCCCCAGCACTGGGTCACTGGTAACTCGCTCCCAGGGCGGGTCATTCAGCAGGAATTTTGGATGTGCACAGAACACAGACAGGTTTGGTTCCCATATGGTTACAGAACTGCAGTAAAGTGGAACAATTTTCAGCTTGTGTGATTGGAGGATATCTGGATGCATATTATAAGACTGTCCTACATAAATGAGGAAAAGTTGAGGTGCCTTTATTATTCTTTTGTTCCACTCTTTGTTTCTTTGGGGAATTTGCCAATGCGATATCACTGTCTTCCTTTTAAACAAATAAAACTTTAAAAAAAAAAAAAGCAATGCCTGTTGAAAATAGCAATTCCAGTCCTAATAACCACTGGGAAGCATTTCTTGCTCAGTTTTATCCTACTTTTTCTACAGCAAGTTACAGTGGATCAGTATATTTGATTTGGGAGAAATGAAGTAACAGCTGCCCAAATTGAGCTTGAGCACTCCTGAATTTTGAGGGTGTTCAGATCTGGAAGGCAGGTGCTAGATTCCCTTTCTGAATATTAGCTAAATCAGGAAAGGAAAAGTCAATTTCTGCTTCCATGGCTCAGAAGTGGAAATCCTCCCACGTGCCTGGTACTGTATCTAAAGCTGCCCAGGTCCTCTAGTAGAGCCTCCCCTTCCTTACTTTTCATTTTAAATTCTAGTGGGATCTATGTACCTCCCTTACTAGGCTTCAGATAGAGAAGTGCACTGTCCATTTAGTCCACCCAATTCTTTCTTTGGGGGCTGCAAGGTGAGGTCACACCAGTATCCCTAATCCAGTCTGGGGATGTCTTCTGAAGGGAATAGCCGGGCCAAAGCCTTCTACTCCTTAGACATACTTGCATGGGTGGCAGGTTTGTAGAAATTTTGGTGGTGCCCAGAACCTGCCCCCCCAACTCCACCCCCCCAAACTCTGCCCCCCACCTGCCTACAGCTCTGGAAGGGGGTTTGGGTGGAGGGAGAAAGTCTGGGGTACAGGTCCTGGGCTGGGGATTAGGGTGCAGGAGGGGTGCAGGCTCTGGAATGGAGTTTGGGTGGGGGGGTCTGGATTGCAGGCTCTGGGATGGAGTTTGGGTGCTGGGTGCAGGCTCCGGGCTGAGGGTGGGGGCGTAGAAGAGTCTGAGGGGTGCAGGCTCTGGGAGGAAGTTTGGAGGTGGGAGGGGGTGCAGGCTCTGGGAAGGAGGTTGGGGGCAGGAGGGGGCATGTGGGAAGGGGAGGGGGTGCACGATCTGGGAGGGAGTTTGGGGATAGGAGGGGGTGCAGGGGTGAGGGCTGTGGGGCTGAGGATGAGGGGTTTGGGGTGTGGGAAGGAGCTCAGGGCTAGGGCACAGGGTTGGGGTGAGGGCTGTGGGGCTGAGGATGAGGGGTTCATGATGCAGGAGGGGGCTCAGGGCTGGGACAGAGGATTAGGGTGCGGGGGGATGAGGGCTGGGGCTGAGGGGTTTGGGGCATTGGAGAGGCTCAGGGCTAGGGCGGAAGGGCAGGGTAAGGGCAGCCTGCCCTGACATTAGCAGATGGGGGGCACTAGGACCCTGGGGCAGCAGACAGCAGTTGATGCCGGGAGCCATAGTGTAGGATACCACTCCACGTAGCAATGTGCTACACCGGCAGTACAAGCAGGCACGGGAGAGGCGTGTGCCGCTTTCTTTCAGGCAGGGACACTCCCGGGGGGGGGAGAGGGACGGGGATGACATGTGGGGGCCAGGGCCTGCTCCAGGCCGGGCCAGGGGAGAGACCCAGCTCCAAATATTGGTGGAACAGTCCCCCCCAGCCCTGAATATTCCTAGAGCCCGGGCACCACAAAAGAATATAACTCGCCACCTTTGCATACTTGTTCCCCCGTTCACAGTGCTACCCCGTTCTAGCAGTGAGCTCTCCATTCACAGCAAGCTGCAGCATGAGGTCTCAGCTGCCTCACTCCCTCCCCCTCCCTTTCCTGTTGGTAGTGGCCAAGGGAATGCTGGGAAATGTAGTTCTTTCCCTGCTCCAGGGCTGGCTCTATAGGCAGGGAGCTAACCAAGGAACTTCAGCTCCCGGGCCCCCTGTTGGTTCTCAGTTCCCATGCTGGATCCCAGCCGCCCCTGCAAATGTGCCGCCCCAAGCACCTGCTTGCTTTGCTGGTGCCTAGAGCCGGCCTTGGGGACCGTAAAGACAAAACAATAAAGAAATGAGGATTTCACAACCACACCTATTGATAAGTGGTTTCTTGACAGACAGGATGCTATCGAACTAAGTTTTCTTTAATCATTTTAAGATCTGTTTCTTTATCTAGTGATAGTGGGTGCCATTAGGACAAGGTCTCCTTTTTAACAGCCTGGTATTACATTGTTTTAATGTAATTTAGATGGGATGTGACTTTCTGCTTCTTAGCTCATGGCTGCTGCTCTCCTAATATGGCCACAGACAAAGGCCTTAGGCCTTAAAATATGGCTACAGGAAAAGGCTTTATCCTTACAGTGCCACGGGCCCCAGAGCTCCAAGCCACAGTGGGTGGCAGAGGATCCAGAGCTCCCAGCTGCTGGCAGGTGGAGCTCTAAAGCATGGGGGCGCAGCTCCCAGCCACCACAGGCAGCAGGGGACCCCACAGTCACAGCAGTGGTGAGTGCTGAACCCCCACTCCCATTTTGTCATAGTAATTTTTAGTAAGAGTCACAGACTCTTCCATGAGTTTTTGCTTATTGCCTACAAACTCTCTGTGACTTTTACTAAAAATAACTGACAAAATCTTAGCCTTACTAATGAGAGTCTTGGATGTGTAAACAGGGGAGTTGGCCTTGCTGAGATTGATACTGGAATACTGTGTACAGAGGGTTGGAAGGATTAGCTCTTTATCAGTCAATGTCAATTTCATCATACACACACCAATGGATGGAAGACACATTTCCATCAATAATTGAAATTTACAGATAGGCAAAGGAAGAAAGAAGTTGCTTGAGAACTTATTAGAGTTTTGTTCAAGGATATTTACTCTGTATATTTTGGTATGTGACCTTGTAATTTGTGTTTTAGCAGTTATAAACTTTAACTTTTTGAGTTTTAACATCTACTGTCATTGTTGCCTGATCTCTCCCACACACACTCCAATTTCCTGCAGCTATGAAAATTTAAATATATAAAAAAATCAGGAAAAATGCTTTAAAATCATAATTCTTCATAACTGTGAACATTTAAATTGATAAAAATGGGGGTAGCATGGGGTGAATGCTGAAAAATAAACACCAATATTGTCCATTGAAATTATATACATAAAAATTCTACCACGCCTATGTATAAAGTTCTGGTGTTCACATGCCTTGCAATGAGCAGTGACTTGTTTAAAGTGTATCATTACCTTCACTAAGAGAAACTATGTAACTTAAGTTGACTGTTACTGGCCTTCAGGAGCTGTCTCACAATGCCCTACACTGACCGCTCTGATTATGGTTGTGAACTCTGCTGCCCAGGGATCAGGTAGACAGGAAACTGCCCCTTCTGTTTAAAACCCTGTGAATTTTGGAAATTCCTGGTTGCCTGACTTAGCAAGCACACCCAGCAACTGTCAGTTGTTGTGTGCAACTGCCCAGCCGACCATGCCAGCTCCATGCTCCAGACATGCTCCTGCCTGGAGCACACAGGAGATGCTGGATGCCCTGGGCCTATAGTGAGCAGAGCTATGCAAGCTGTGCTCCAAACCAGCTGTAAAAATGTGGAAATCTATGAGCAGATCACTCAGGGGATGCAGGAGAAAGACTATGACAGGAACCAGCAGCAGCACTGTGTGACAGCCAAGGAGCTGCAGGAGGCGTACCAGAAGGCCAGGGAGGTCAACAATCAGTCTGGCCTTCAGCTGCAGACCTGCGGCATTTTCAGTGAGCTGCATTCCATCTTCAGCCGAGACCCCATTCCCAACTGGACCACAGATACCTCCTTGGAGCCCAAGTCACAGGATCCTGCCATGAACAGTGAGGAGGAAGAGGTGGTGGCTGAGGAAGAGGATGACGAGGAGAAAGGGGAACAAGTGACCCGGGGATCCAGATGAGCAGTGAGGCACAGTCAAGCATGGGTGAGCCTGATGTAGGGGAAGGAACCTCAGGTAAGTGTGCATTTTAATTTTGAATTAGCGGGATGGCACCCCCAAAGCAGCAGGATACATCTTTTGACCTTTCTTTAATTTACTTGTGCTAGAAGAGGTAGTGGTACAATCAAGAGAGGTCAAGTTGCTTTTCATTCTGCTCTAGAGTTAGGCAGTGGGGGGACTACACAGAGCAGTTTGTTTATGTGCACCAGGATGCCCCGTGAATCCTCCAGAGCAGTGGTTCCCAAACTTGTTCTGCCGCTTGTGCAGGGAAAGCCCCTGGTGGGCCGGGCCGGTTTGTGTACCTGCCGTGTCCGCAAGTTTGGCCGATCTCGGCTCCCAGTGGCCACGGTTCACTGCTCCAGGCCAATGGGAGCTGCTGGAAGCGGCAGCCAGTACATCCCTTGGCCCGTGCCGCTTCCAGCAGCTCCCATTGGCTTGGAGCAGCGAACTGCGGCCACTGGGAGCCGTGATTGGCTGAACCTGCATACGCATGCCGCTTCCAGCAGCTCCCATTGGCCTGGAGCAGCGAACTGCGGCCACTGGGAGCCGTGATTGGATGAACCTGCGGATGCGGCAGGTACACAAACCGGCCCGGCCCGCCAGGGGCTTTCCCTACACAAGCGGTGGAACAAGTTTGGGAACCACTGCTCCAGAGACATCTCAATGAAACTTTCATAGAGGTACCCTTGTTATACCAATAAAAACTAGCAGGATCTTATTAAAGGGGACAAGATAAAGATGCCACATTTATTATGATAACAATTTGATTTATGACCAATAACTAATATCTTAATCCTTATATACACACATTATACCTAATACCTATACACACACACATTCACACACACACACACACACATCCATCAGATTATCACTTCAAAAGTTTTTTTTCTCTTACTTAATTGGCCTCTCAGAGTTGGTAAGACAACTCCCACCTGTTCATGCTCTCTGTATGTGTGTATATATATCTCCTCTATATATGTTCCATTCTATATGCATCCGAAGAAGTGGGTTGTAGCCCATGAAAGCTTATGCTCTAATAAATTTGTTAGTCTCTAAGGTGCCACAAGTACTCCTGTTCTTCTAGCTGCTGCATAGTTACCAGTCCTGCTTGAGTCTGTGGCTTGAGTTTGCAGCTTGGGTTCGTAGCTTGTGGCGGCTAACTGGCCAGGAAAGCCAGGCACAAGGACGAGCTGGGTCTCTGTTGGGCATGCACCGATGCCCTTCCATGTTGGCAGCAGAATGTTACCCTCCTCCAAAGTTTTCCATCTCACCCATTCTTTTTGTAGGCTTCAGTTTGAATTCAGAGTCTATAGGTCTTGCTGTGTCACACTGCCTCTGGGTTTGGTGATTGATCACCCATCAATTGCAGACATGACTTTCAGACTCGGACCGGGCTTTGATCTTCCTTTTATTGTACCTTTTCTTTTTAGGGTGGATTCTTCTTACTTTGTTAGGGCTCTTGTCTGCATCTTCAGCCGTTGGTGTTTGAACTCTATTTAATCAGGACAGGCTGGGGCTGGAGGTTGATTCCATCATCCATACATACCTCATTCACACATCTAAACTAAACTAATAAGATTACAGCAGGGTTTGCAAAAATGAAGGTTGCAGCAAGCCCTTACAAAATGGAGTAAGCGTTTTAAAATGGGGTTTGAATTACAATATGGCAAACAGTGAACAGAAGTTACAATATAGACAAGTATAATGGAT